>NW_024507105.1:504209-504501 GCF_017590055.1 Onychostruthus taczanowskii | reverse complement strand
CCTCCTCTTCTCCTTCCTCCTCCTCCTCCTCCTCTTTTTCTTCTCACCACAGTGTTGCAAAAGCAAAGAGCAATAAAAAACCCGGCGGAAAGCGGCGGCGGGGCGGCGGGGCTGGCGGGGAGATCCCGGCGGATCCCGGCGCGCTCAGCCCGGCTGATTGGAAGAGCGAACGCAGCGCCATGGAGGCGGGGGAAAGCGCGATCGTCTCTGCGGGGACTGGAGCGCGTCCACGCCCGGGGCCAGCGCTGCAGAGCTGGCCGCCGTTCAACCGCCGCTCCCCCGCCCCGGCCCC
>NW_024507105.1:503059-504201 GCF_017590055.1 Onychostruthus taczanowskii | reverse complement strand
CCCGCCGCCCGGGCTCGCCATTCGCCGCCGCGCCGCTCCGCCGGCGGGGCTGGAGGAGGCGCTTTGTTCCTCCCCGGGCTCCCGCTGCCGCCGCCGCCACCGCCGCGCTCCGGGCTCGGTAAGGCGCTCCGCCGCCGCTCCGACGGGAACGGGGAGGGGGTCGCGCCCACCGGAGCGAATTTTTTTTCCGCGCTGGGGCTCGGGGCGGGGGGCAGCGCCCGGCTCGGCGGCCCCGGTGTGCCCCCCCCTTCTCTCCCTCCTTTTTCCCTTCCCTTCCCTCTCCTCCTCCTCGCTCCCTCCCTCCTTCCCGCTCGCCTTCCCTCCCTCCTCCCCGGTGCCGCAGCTGGATTTCGGGGGCAGGCTTCCAGCGCTGCCCGCTTGTTTTTCCCGAGCCCGGGTGAGTCCCGCGCCGCGGCGGGAGCTGGGCGCCGCGCTCCGCCGGTGCGTGCCGGGGCTCGGCCGACCCCCCCCCGCGCTTCATCTCCCCTTATCCTCGCTCTATCCTCTCTTTATCCCTTTTTTCTCATTATTTTCTTTTTATCTGTATTTTTTTTCCTCCTCCTCTTTTTTTTTTTTTTTTTTCCGCCTTTCACCCCCCTTCCCTTCCTTTCTTCCCTCCGGACCGGGAGCGGGGCTCCAGCCCCCCGCTGGGTGGGTGGGTGCTCGCGGGCTCGAGGAGGGGTCGCGGAGAGAAAAGAGGGGGTTAAGAAAGGGAGGAAAGGAAAGGAAAAAACGAGGAAAGGAAAAGCGAGGAGGGGGCGGCGGTGGGGAAAAAGAGAGGGGGGGAGGATCGGGTAGGAGCCGCTCCCCGGGGGTCGGTGCGGGGAGGTCGCGCTGCCCTCGCCCGGCTCGCTGCAGCTGCCCGGCCGCCCCCAGCCGGGCTCCAACCTCCTCCCTCCTTCTTCCACCACCACCTCCTCCTCCTCCTCCTCCCCCTTAGCAGCCCGGAGAGGTGGGTTTGTCTCGGCTTTATAACCGCGGGTGGAGGGGAAGGAGCGGCGGGCGGAGGCGGGCGCAGCCCGGCCATTGTGTGCCGCGGCGGAGAGCGGCCGGTAACGATGGGGGGATGCGGGGGGGGATGCGGTGAGGGGGGGATGAAGCAGCGCATCGCATCGCTCCGGGGGGCCGGGGGTGCGGAGAGG
>NW_024507105.1:485998-502868 GCF_017590055.1 Onychostruthus taczanowskii | reverse complement strand
CTTCCTCTCGCGCCCCCCGGGGATCCCGGTGCGCGCGCACCGCCCCGCCCCGCCATGATCCCATGGATCCCTCCCCCTGTCGCGATCCCGCCTTTCACGACACCCCCACACGTTCCCCCCGGTTGCGATCCCCCTCCGCTCCCACCGCGGGGCGATCCCCGGTGTCACACCGCCCGGGGGCTGGGTTTGAGCCCACCCCGCGGCGATCCCTCAGCCGGCCCCGGGGGTGGTCCGAGATCCGCCCCCCTCGGGGGTTGATCCAAGCCTGGAGCGGTTTCCCCCCATCCCTTCAGGGTTCATCCCGCCCCGGGTGATCCTCGGTCCCACGTTGGTGGGGTCTGCACGCCCCTCATCCGCCCCCAGGTGATCCCCCAGCACTGATCGCCCTCAGGTGGTCCCACATCCGTCCCCCCCGGGGGCTGGCCCTGCCCGGCCCCCCGGGCCTGGCGCGGCCTGCACCCCGCCGTGGTCCCGGGTTCCCTCCCGCAGCTGATTTGCCCCGGGGGCCATCCCGGATCCTGCCTAGGGCCCGGGGTTTCTGCCGCCCTGGGCCATCCCCCTGCTCTCTCCGGGTGATCCTCCCTCAGAGCCAGGGCCCGGTTCTGCCAGGAGCCCCCGGGCCCCTCCCCAGGACCCCCCAAGCCTGGATTCCCGCTGGGGTCCCCCAGGCCCAGCCCCTCCCCAGGTCTGGGGCCTGCTCCCCCCCAGGCCTGCGGCCTGTCCCTTGGGGGATCCCCCTGAGGCCTCCTGCCCCATCTGCCCTGCAGGGGCGCCCCCAATGGAATCCCCGATGGGGATCCCCCCAGGCTACGGTCCTGCCACCCCCCCCACAACCAAGTTTTGGGGTCTCCCTTCCTAGGTTATCCTTCCCCATGGATACGCAAGATCCTTCCTGATGGGGTCTGAGGGCATCCTTCACCTGGTGCCCCCCCTGTTGAAATACCTTCCTCCAGCTTGTTCTCCTCCCTTGGGAGACCCCTGAATCCCCCCCGAGGTCCCCAAATGCCCTCCCCCATCTCCCTGGGATCTGGGGGACCCTTCTCCAAGCATGTCCCCACCTCTGGGGAGGATTTTGCTGGATCTGTGGTGGGCCTTCCTTTGAAACCCCCATTTTGCAGTGGGGGGAGTGAACCCCCTTACAGAGATCCCTTGGAGCCCTCTTGCCTCAGATTCTCCTTATCCCAGGTTTTTTGATCCCACCCACCCCAGGGAGCCACCTTGAACCTGTCTCCTCTGGGATTTATTGGGATCCCTCTCAGATCCTACCCCCCAGCTTGGGGACAAACTCCTTGTCCCTTCTGCCCTGCCCACACACCCCTTTTCTCCTCCCCTGACCAAGGTGGGGGTCACATCACCATGGAGGATCCCCCCTCCTGGAGCTCTCCCCAAACCTCCCAGGGATGGCTGGGAGAGGGGATTCGTGCACTCATTGACCGGGAGTGAGAGGATGGGTGGATCAAGATTCCCCCACTCCCCGTTAGGAGTTGGGGGCCCCCCATCATGGTGGGGATGCCTAGCAGGGTTCTCCCTTTCCTTGCAGAGCCGTGGGGGAGTGATTTTGGGAAGAGGGTGAGGAGGGAGCCGGCGGGACCGTCCTGGGCACAGGCAGGTGGAGGATGAACGGCGAAGCTGAGTGCCCTGCAGACCTGGAAATGACAGCTCCCAAAAACCAAGGTGAGCCCCCAGCAGCCCCCCCACCCCTGCTCCCAGAGGAATGCTGCTGTTACGCTTAAAAACAACAATAAATAAACCTCAAAGCGCCCCTTTTCTCCGAGGGATGGCAGAGGAGGAGGGATGGAGAGGGAGGAGGGATGGAGGGTCCGTGATCCTGGCTGCCAGCGGGTCGAGGTGGGGGGGATCTGCCTCTCCAATTTCTGATCCACCATGGGGGGCACACACATGTATGAGCACACAGATTCGTGCTCCAGTGCACCAGCAGCCCCTTGGCGCTGGGATGCTCTTTGGGGAGACTGGAGTTCCTGGGGGACTGGGAAGGGGGGGGCTGGCACAGAGGTGCTGCCCTCCCTGCTCACATCTGGGCTGCATTAAAAGCCGAGCCGTTACCTTGGGCCTCCAGCTTCCAGACCCCAGCATGACATCAGAGCTTCAGCTTTTATTGGAAAAGGGGCAGGAAAACAAGGGAAAAAAGAGAGATGTTTGTTTAGGGCAGCTCGCGGGGCTCTGCCACTCCACCCCTTAAAAACCCCCTGGGTCCCCCAAACCCATCCAGCCCCTCACACCTGCCAGGTCCCCCCGTCTTCCTCCTTCCCTGCTGCAGTCGGGGTTGTTGCCTCGAGCGAACCCGGCCGAGCACGTGTCCTTCTCCGGGACTTGAGATGGATTTAATTACACCGGGGCAGCTTTCCTAATATAGACCCGGCCCGGCCGGTGCCAGGAGAGCCGGGATAAATCGGTCCCAGGGCACAGACAGCCCCATTCATCCTGGTGGGTGAGCGCCGCAATTCCAGCGTCTTTCAGCGTGCCCCAGCTTGAGGGAGGGGGAACAGAGCGATGGAGGGCTGAGTGTGGGGGTCCCTGTTGTCCCCACCCTGCTGCCAGCGAGGATTTTGGGATGTTTCATTGGTTTTTTTACGTATTCCTTTGGGATGTGGTTATTCCAGGCTGTGTGCCGGTGGGGGGGTTCAAGCAGGGCTAAAGGTCTCCAGGTGTTTCTGCGTTCAAGGGGGGAAACAGAGGCACTGGGCTTGATGGGGGCAGGTTTGTGGGGGTGTCTCATCCCCTTCTCTGCCCCCTCTGGATTTTTGTGGCTGTGCTGCTTTTGGTAATTCCTCCTGATTTCTGCAAGTAAAGTTGGCGCCAGCTTCCCAGCCCTGTTCTGCCTCATTGGTCCTTGCCTGGGAGGCCTGGAAAGTGGATGGGAAAAACAGGAAGACAGAATTTGGGGCTGTGTTCTCCCTCCCCCAGCTCTGATCTCCCCCAGCTCTGTAGGGAATGGGAGTTTCCCATCTCTTTTGCCTTTTCATGGTGTTTTGGTGTGAAGCCATGAGCATGGGGACACACCCCAAGCCACCAGGCCTTTGCTTTCCAGGGGGTCTCTTTCTGTCTTCTCCCTCCTTCTTAATCCCTAATGAGGTCACTATAGGGACCAGCTGGATCCCAAACTGTTCCTGCCTTGACCCCCAGCCAGGCAGGTCCAGGAGGGGAAATGGGATGGGTGGGTCATGTCCTGGCTATGCTCCCTCCACCAGGACCCTTTAAGTTCCCTTGCTTTAATTTGGGAATCCAGGGGAGTTGTCCTTCCCCAGACCCCTGCAAGGGCAGGAGGTGGAGGTGGTTTTCCTCATGTTGAGTCTTGAGTGGAAGGAGAGCTGCAGCTGGAGAAATCTGTGCAGCTGGATATTTCTGGGAGCTTGGTTTCATTCCTGGAGATGGAGGGAGAGATGCTCCACTCATATCCATGACGAGCCACCCTGTCCCCATCTCTGGGGGGCTCCACGTCCCATAGGCAGCTCCAAACACCTCAGCCTTCACCTGGCAGAGGTGTGAGGCAGGGAATGCCGTGGTGAGCCAGTCCTGTGCTGCGGGAATCCCGGGTGCCCATCCTGGGATGAGGCAGCCAGGGCTGCGTGGGCGGGTGGCCCCGGGCTCTGCTCCTCCTCCAGCCCATCCCCAGGGAATTTTCCTTCCGCTCCCAGGCCCCGCTGCATTCCCCAGGGCCACCTATGTTTGCAGAGCACCCCGGGCTGTGCTCCCCTGCTGGCATGAAAGCTCGGAAGCTCGGAGCAGGGAGGAATTCCCCTGGCAAGGAAGCAGCCCCAAGGTTGGGGCAGGATGAGGCGTTCAGGGCTGGGATATCCTGCCTGCTGCCTGTCCTGGCATGGTGCTGCTGCCTGTCCTGGCCTCCAGGTTGTTCCAGGCTCTCTGGCTTTGCCACGTGCCCATCCCACCATTCCAGTAGCATGTTCCTATGGGAGCTGGGGATGCTCCTCCCAGCAGTTTGGGGGATGTTGGGGTGATGTGATCATCATCCTGCACTGTCATGGACCCTTCTGTGAGACAGGGGGGCTGTGCTGGGCTCTGCCCCCGCCCACGTTGTGGTCTGGGAGCTTTGACCTTGGCAGAGGTCACAGTGGAGCTGGGCCCAGGTGATCACAAAGCTGTCCGAGGTGCAGGAAAAGCAACGCTGAGGCCTTCCAGTTGCTCTGGACACATCCACTTAGAAAATGGGTTTCCCTGCTTGGCTGGAGAGCTCATTGCTCTCCTATCACTCCGCAGGGGCAGGAAATAGCCCTCTGCTCCCGTGCAGCAGAGCCATCCCTTATCTGATGGTTTTCTGGGACGAGCGAGTCTCTCTGGTTTGCACCGAGTGGAATTTCTAGCTTTGCCCAGATTGTTTTGGCCCATAGAAAGTTGCTCGAGGGTGATGGAAACAGCCACGTCCCTTTGATCTTTAATCTCGAGAGGCAGCATGTGGAGATTACGTGTCCTGGCGTGCGGTCCGGAGCGGCACGCCGGGAGCTGTAGTCCCGGTGTCCTGCAGGGAAGGGAAGGGAAAGGAAAGGAAGGGAAAGGAAAGGAAGAGGCTTCCTGCCCCTGGCTGATCCCGTTTCTCACTGCTCAGACCGCTGGTCGCAGGAGGACATGCTGACCCTCCTGGAGTGCATGAAGAATAACCTGCCCTCCAACGACGGGAGCAAGTTCAAAACCACCGAGTCCCACCTGGATTGGGAAAAAGTGGCTTTCAAGGACTTCTCAGGGGAGATGTGCAAGATGAAGTGGATGGAGATCTCTAATGAGGTAATTGACACATGGGGCTTCGTGGGGGCATTATGGCAGGGTCCAAGTGTCCTACTGACATTCCCAGGGCTGTTGGAATTGTCCAGGTCGAGTGCCCAGAGCCCTCAGCACCATTCTGCTGCTGTCAGCATTGTGACCCCCTCAGAGGGGCTGGGATCAGTCATTTTTGGGGTGGCATTACAAAACCCAGTGGCTTTCTGCTATGCTGGGGATCTGCCCTGTCCCCTAGTCAAGTCTTTGTCTCTTCATTTCCTGAACAGGTGAGAAAATTCCGGACCCTCACAGAACTCATTATGGACGCTGAAGAGCATGTGAAGAATCCTTACAAAGGCAAAAAGCTCAAGGTATTGGGCAGGAATTAGGTTCAGTCCTAAAGGGTGACCCCACACTTCCTCAGAATGTAGGCCTGTTGTCCCTGTGGCACCTCAGATCCACGTGGCTGCAATGTGGAAGCCCCTGCAGGCACCTCAGTGCCCCTAATCCTGGTGTCCAGCTGCCCAGGGCTCTGGAGGCCTTGGGCCTGGGCCAACTCCTGGGTACATTTAATATGGCTGGCTGTACTGCTGGCAGCCTGCATCCAAGTTTAGCTCCACAGGGGCAGGAACTGCTGTCCTATTCCTGGCCTGCCGGGTGCTTTCAGCTGGGGCAGCTGATGGTCCATCCTTGGGAGCTGGGTCCCATCCCCTCTTCCTGCCCCAGTGTCCCCTCTTCCTCTGTGTTGACAGCTCTGGATGGCTGGAGGCCGCTCCCAAGGTTCCCAGCCATGGGATGCTGGTAGTTTCTTGGGGATTGTTCCCAGCAGCTTCCCCCTCACTGCCTGCTGTGCCTGGATCACCAGCAGGGCTGGATGGAGGCAGCCCCCAGGTCTGGGGAGCCATGGGTTAGGATGTTCCCCTGTGGTTCTACCAGCTCCATGCTCAGTGTCCTCCACTCTGCTGTCTCCCCAGAAACACCCCGACTTCCCCAAGAAGCCCCTGACTCCCTATTTCCGCTTCTTCATGGAGAAGCGAGCCAAATACGCCAAGCTTCACCCCGAAATGAGCAACCTGGATCTCACCAAGATCCTGTCCAAAAAATACAAGGAGCTTCCCGAGAAGAAAAAGGTATGGGGGGGTGGGGGCAGGGTCAGCAAGCCCCTTCCCACCATGTGCCTCTGTGTGCTGGGCTCTGCTCAGCTCTTCCAGTAAAACCAGCAGAGCTTAAGCTCTGCCTGGCGAGGGCTTAATGCAGAGAGAAGCCAGGTGTTCGTTTAGTCCTGTCAGACCTGTAAGACTTCCTTGGCTTTTCCTGTCCTGGTTCCCAGGATCGCTGGGGTGGAGGCTGGTTGGGTCTGTCCGTTGGTCTGTCTCTTCCTGATGGACCTGGATGGTGGCTTTGCCGTTGGGTGGATCTGTGTTTAAAGGGGTTGAGGCACACGCCCCACTGTGCCACCCTGTCCTGGTGAGGGACACAGGGACAGGCTCTGGGAGATGCTGGGAGCAGAGATCTGCCCACCTGAGATACCAGAGCCTGGGTAGGGCTTTGAGGGGGCCCAACTTTAACTCTGGGGTGTCCAGGAAGAGTCCAGGGCACAAGGTCCTGCTGTGCCCTTTCCCAGGGCTGCTGGGATACACAGAGGGAAGGTGTCCAGCTGCTGAGTCTCGGGCAGGCTGGAAACCCTCTGCAGGATCATTCCATGGGCTGGGGAGCCCTTGAGTCCCTCTTGGGGTGGTGGGATGCCCAGCCAGGTCGATAGGGATGTATGTTCCTGCCTGTTCCTTGGTGCTGACATCCCTCTCCACCTCTGTGGTGGCTTTGTGTCCCCAGATGAAATATATCCAGGACTTCCAGCGAGAGAAGCAGGAGTTTGAGAGGAACTTGGCGAGGTTCAGGTGAGCAGGCAGCCCCACCCCCCCATATTTCCCCAGGCCCCTCCAGGCAGATCCAGATTTTCCTCCTGTGCATAGCTCATAGAGCCCACTGATGGGCTTTTGTCTTGAAGAGAAGGGGGAATTCAGCAAAAAGAGAGCAAGGAAAAGGTGTCTGAGAGCAACCCCTCTGGCTGGGAGACTGGATGAGGGGGAGAGCAGAGGACCAGCCATGCTCTGGGGATCAGGAGCACTGGAGCTCTGCCAGCAGCACTGATAAAAGCTGAAGTGTCCTCCCTGTCACTCCAGACCTTCCCTTTGGATGTCATTGCTGTGATCCAGGTGGATCCTGGCATTCCCAGTGACCTGCTGCTGCATCAGGGTTGCAGCCGAGCCCAGGGATGGCTGTAGCCAATGCTCCCCAAGGAGGGACAAACTTAAACCTTTCCTAAAACCCTCCTGCTCTTTTTGGGGACCCCCAGCACCTGAGCCCATGGAGGCTCTGCTCTGCAGTGACAACCACCCCTTAGCAGGCAGGTTTAGGGATGCTCTCCTTGCCACTGCCACCTCCCTGACGCTCTCCCTTCCCCACCTCCCCGCCTGCTGAAGGGAAGACCACCCGGATCTCATCCAGAACGCCAAGAAATCCGACGTCCCCGAAAAGCCCAAGACCCCCCAGCAGCTGTGGTACAACCACGAGAAGAAGATCTACTTGAAAGTGCGTCCAGATGTGAGTACGGTGGGTGGGAGTGAGTGCGAGTGTGAGTGCTGGGGGGTCCTGGACCCCGCTGCTGGGGGCAGGAGGGGGAAGGGAGAGAAGCATTTCAGGGGGTCGGGATGGAGGACACCGCTAGGAGCTCCCGGAGCCTGGACCGAGGTAAGGAGGGGCTCTGCACACCTGGAAGAGGCTCAGGGATCCAGCCTTCACTTTTTGCCAGGAAGGGGTGACCACAGCCTGAGTCAGGGCAGGAAAGGATTCCAGCACAGACATCCACCTCTGGCCATGCCCCCCACTCCCACACACCCCACGGCTCCAGCCACTCCATGCCGGGTGCCGTCAGGCCCCACCAGGCCACGCCATTTTTTTGCCATTTTTTTCTATTTTTTCATCCCTCGTTTTTTTTTTGGATTTTACCCATCTGCCCTCACCTCTGGCTTTGGGTTTTCAGGCCACCACGAAGGAGGTGAAAGAGTCGCTGGGCAAGCAGTGGTCTCAACTCTCGGATAAAAAGAGGCTGAAATGGATTCATAAGGCCCTGGAACAGCGGAAGGAGTACGAGGTAGGGAGCAGCCTCACCCGGTCCCCTCCACACTGGTCCCGACATTCACTCCGAGCCTCTCTGCATCCCAGCCCTGCGTGGCCTCTCCCGATAGCCAGCGTGGGGGTTCAGGCAGGTCCTGGCAGGTCCCTAGTGAGTCTGAGCCCTGCCTCTCCAGCCGTGTGCAGGGCAGGCAGCAGCATCCCCAGGCACAGGATTAGGGCAATGGTTGGCTTCTCTCTCCTCCTTCTCCGGCCCTGGCAGGCGGGGGTGGCAGCCCTTCTGACCGCTCTCTGTTCCCACAGGAGATCATGCGGGATTACATCCAGAAGCACCCGGAGCTGAACATCAGCGAGGAGGGAATCACCCGCTCCACCCTCACCAAGGCCGAGCGGCAGCTCAAGGACAAGTTCGACGGACGACCCACGAAGCCCCCCCCGTGAGTCCTGTCCCTCCTGCAGCCATGTCCTGCCTGGGTGCTGGTTCTTGCCAGCGAGGAAATTGGACTCTGCTGGCCTTGGGAAGCCCAGATGACTTCTGGGATCACAGACACAGAGGGGTTAGATGGGATTTATAGGACAAATTTCTTCACGGTCCAGCCTGGGAACAGGCTGCCCAGGGCAGTGGGGGAGTGACAATCCCTGCAAGTGTTTAAAAAGTGTGGATGTGACACTTGAGGACATGGTTTAGTGGTGGGCTTGGCAGTGTTAGTTCATGGTTGGACTAATGATCTTAGAAGGCTTTTCCAGCCTTAAAGACTGATGATTCTGTGATGATCCCTTTAAACCAGTCCTTAAATATCCATCAAACACACATTTTGGGAGAATCTGAGCTAGGTTTACAGTGATACGCTGGCTTTTAGGGGGTGATCCAGCACCCAGCTACCCTAAAACACAAGCACTTCACTTCCTTGCCTGGTGCAACCTAGCTGGGGGGTTTTTGGGGAGGCTTTTTGCACCAAGCCAGCTGCACAGGGGCAAGTTTTCCCTAACACTGGGTCCCTCTGTGGGTTTTTCAGGAATAGCTACTCCCTGTACTGTGCAGAGCTGATGGCCAACATGAAAGACGTGCCCAGCACAGAGCGGATGGTGCTGTGCAGCCAGCAGTGGAAGCTGCTCTCCCAGAAGGAAAAGGATGCCTACCACAAAAAGTGTGACCAGGTGAGTGGCTGAGGATGGGCAGGTAGGGGAAGGGGAAGGGCACCAGTGCAGAGTCTGGGCTACAAATATCCCTGGAAACAAAGCCCTCACCTTTCCTCAGTCCCTGTGCTAGTCTGCATCACCGATTCTCCCTGAGGTCCTCGGTCACCTCCCTGTCTCCTGTGTGGGACAAACAGATGGTCCAGGTGGAGGGTGCTGTTGCCAAGGGATTGGAGCTGGGTCAGGGGCTGCAAGGGGAAGGGATGGAGTGAGGGATCTCTCTGTAACCACACGTGTCCATCTCCTTCCAGAAAAAGAAAGATTACGAGATCGAGCTGCTCCGCTTCCTAGAGGTGAGTGAGGAGGGGATGCTCAGCCACCAGGTGCTGGAGATCCCAAATCTGGGAACGGGGAACTCTGCCCGGGGACTGGGATGACTTAAATGGGGAGCTGCCCTCTCTGTTCCCCCCAAAACATGTCTGGGCCCAGCTGTGGGTGCTGTGCAGGTGGTTGCACATAGCCTTGACTTTTTGTCTGTCCTAGTGCCTGACCCAGTCTCTTCCAGTTGGGCACTGGGAGGTGAGGGTGGGCCCCCAGCTGGGAGGGGAGCAGAGGACTGGAGCTGGAGGGAAGGGTGTTCAGTGGCTGTGGCTGTGCAGCCTCTCACTTCCTTCCCTAGCTGGGCCGTGGGCGGGGGAGCTGCACCGAGGCCACCCCAGCATCGTCCCCGTCCCCGGGCGGATGTGACACGGCCCCGGCTGCGGCTGCAGGGCCACGGGGTGGAAAACCCAGGGGTGTGCCCAGACCCAGGCACATGCCACCTGCTTTTTCACTGAGAAATGGCTGAGCTGGGGGAGAGGGGCACTGCCCATGTAGGGGGTGACAGTGTGGGGACTCCCAGTCTGTACATGTGCAGTTCCAGATGCTGGTCCTGACTGGGACAGCATGTGGGTCAGGACACCCAAGTGCATTAATTCCCCTTCCCCAGAGTCCCTATTCTCCCATTCCCTCAAAGCCTCATTAGCACTGGGCTGTCTAATGATGTCTCTCCTCCTGTGCCACCCAGAGCCTGCCCGAGGAGGAGCAGCAGCGGGTGCTGGGTGAGGAGAAGATGCTGGGCAGCAACCGGAAAGGGGCGACGAGTCCTGCATCCAAAAAATCCTCACCAGAGACCGGCAAGGTGGGAGCAGCCCCGGGAGGGACAGGGCAGCACCTGCCAGAGCCTTGGGGAATGGGGTTGTGCATCTCAAGGGGCTTTGAGGGCTGTGGTCCCTGCATGGGCTCTCCCTCCTCACAGCCCTGTGTGCCCCCTCAGGCCAGCTCAGAGAAGCCCAAGAGGCCCATCTCAGCCATGTTCATCTTCTCGGAGGAGAAGCGGAAGCAGCTGCAGGAGGAGCGGCCGGAGCTGTCGGAGAGCGAGCTGACCCGGCTCCTGGCCCGCATGTGGAACGACCTCTCTGAGAAGAAGAAGGTGGGTACCATCCCTGTATTCCTCCTCCATCTCCGTCTCCACTGCTCCTGTTGGCATCTCGGGCAGTGAAGGGGGTGCTCCTGTCCTTGTCCTGCACCACGGGGCACAGACGTCCCCTGGAGCATCACAGTGACCTGTCACGCAGGTGCCTCTGTCAGCACTGGCTGTGCCTCCCCTCTCATCACCTGGAGTTCAAAACCCACCAGATAAAGACACCTCAGAGGGCCCTTGAGTCTCAGTTTTAAGGCTTTGGTGGTTTTCCTGATGGGGGGAGTCCCGAGATGGGGTTGGGGGCTGTCAGTGCTACTGTGGGGACAGTGCTGGGGGAGCTCCAGTGTCCCTGGTGTTTGGGGGCTGTGGCCCTGCTGTGCCCCCTCACCCCATGCCCCCTGCCCAGGCCAAGTACAAGGCACGGGAGGCAGCGATGAAGGCGCAGTCAGAGAAGAAGCACGGC
The DNA here is from genome assembly GCF_017590055.1 of Onychostruthus taczanowskii. Taxonomy (NCBI): domain Eukaryota; kingdom Metazoa; phylum Chordata; class Aves; order Passeriformes; family Passeridae; genus Onychostruthus; species Onychostruthus taczanowskii. Next base: position 491,940 of record NW_024507105.1, on the reverse strand, counting down.
TCAGATAAGGAGGAGCGTGGGAAGCTGCCTGAGTCTCCCAAAACTGCTGAGGAGATCTGGCAGCAGAGCGTCATCGGGGACTACCTGGCTCGTTTCAAGGTGAGGAGTGGGCTGGGAAAGGGGCTGGAGGTGGGATCATCACTCCCACCAGCAGGAATTGCCAAGAGTTTCTCCCTGGCTCTCACACCTGGGTTTGGGCTGGGAGCCATGGGGAGCATGGGGGTCCCAAGGGGAGCAGTGCCCCAGCAGCAGCACCTCAGTGTCCCAGGGATTTTGGGTGTACCTGATGCATTGTGGTGGTTCTGTCCCACAGAACGACCGGGGCAAAGCGCTGAAGGCCATGGAGGCCACTTGGAACAACATGGAGAAGAAAGAGAAGCTGATGTGGATCAAGAAGGCAGCGGAGGATCAGAAGCGATACGAGGTGGGTCTCTGCCCCGCCCTGCCCCTCGCTGTGTTCCCCAGCCAGCCTGCCCCTCTCCCTGACCCCCTCTCTCTCTCCTGTGGCTCAGAGGGAGCTGAGCGAGATGCGGGCCCCTCCGTGCTCCACCAACTCCACCAAGAAAATGAAATTCCAGGGAGAGCCGAAGAAACCCCCAATGTGAGTACCTGGGGTGTGAAAAACTGGGTCTGGCTGTGCCTGTGGGAAGGGCCTGGAACAAGAGGAGGGAGGGTGGGCTGGACCCTGGTGTGGCTGGACGGGGGTTATGCGCACCTGGGTGGTCTGTGCCCCCTGTCCCAGCCCTGTCCCTGCGCTCTCCCTGTGCAGGAACGGTTACCAGAAGTTCTCCCAGGAGCTCCTGTCCAACGGGGAGCTGAACCACCTCCCGCTGAAGGAGCGCATGGTGGAGATCGGCAGCCGCTGGCAGCGCATCTCCCAGGGCCAGAAGGACCACTACAAAAAACTGGCAGAGGAGCAGCAGAAACAGTACAAGGTGCACCTCGACATCTGGCTCAAGGTGGGTGCTGGATCTCCTGGTGGGAGACTGGGATCCCTTGGTTTTGGGGATGATGTTTGGCATGGTCTCTGTTCCCACCCCTCCTCCGCAAGCCACCACCTCCGGGCCATTTTTTGATAATTTGTAACTTTAAAGGATAAAAGTTAGATACGTGAGGAAGCTGTGCCCTGTGCTAGAGCCCTTCCCTGCTCCATCCCCCGTTCTGTTCCATCCCTCCCATCCCTGACTGTGTCCCTGTCCCCACAGAGCCTCTCACCCCAGGAGCGGGCTGCGTACAAGGAGCACATTTCCAACGTGAGTATCCATGTGGCACCGCTGTGCTGGGATCCCAGGACTTTGGGAGTGGGCTGGGGTTACAGGGGGCTTGAGATTGGGCAGGGTCAGTCCTGGGTGGGGTTTGGATGTAGGATTGGACAGCCACACTCCAGAGAGCCCCTCCAGTGGGGATTTGTCCCCGTGGCAGCTCAGCAGTGGGGTTTTCTCTGGGCTGGACACTGGGAAGGAGCTGCACTTGAGCCCTAAAAGGCTTTGTTTTGTTCCCACAGAAACGCAAGAGCATAGGGAAGATCCGGGGTCCCAACCCCAAGATGAAGCCAACGATGCAGTCCAAGTCGGTGAGTCACAGCAGCCCCATGGGGCCACCAGGCCCCCTCCCTGGGAGCAGGTCAGGGGGACCCACACCCCTTGTTTGAGGCATCCTTGGTGCTTCCAGCTGCCTGCCCTGTCCTCGAGAGCATAAACTTTCCCCAAATCCCTGCTCAGAGCCCATCCAGGTCTGATTTTGACCCTGATACCTGCTCGGGGACTCTTTTTGGTGCAATTCTCAGTTTAATTGGGGAAAGGCTCCCAGCAAGGTGTGGGTGGGGAATCACCTGATCTGCTCAATGGCTGGAGGAACCACAGGGGGATTGTCAGCGATGGGCTGGGAGCTGCACCCATGGGTGTGGAGGTCCGTGGGGACTCACCAAGCCCCTCCTGTCCTGCAGGAGTCAGAGGACGATGACGAGGAGGAAGAGGAGGAGGAGGATGACGATGAAGATGAGGATGACGATGATGACAACGGCGACTCGTCAGAGGAAGGCGGCGACTCCTCGGAGTCCAGCAGCGAGGAGGAGAGCGAGGACGGGGACGAGGTGAGGCCGTGGCACGGGGAGGGCACAGGGCCCCCCTCACCCTCCCCCTGGGCTGGGGGGCACCTGCAGCCGGGCTCAGATAGATCCGTGGCAGAGGAGCCCCCCGGGGAAGCTGGGGGACGTGGGGAGAGGAAGGGGAGCAGGATCCCCCCCGGTGTTCCCGGGGAGGGCACCAGGAGCAGCCGCGGGGCATAGTCAGGAGCAGCCTCGGGACGTAGAGGTGCGGGGGGGGTGTGCAGAGCCCCCAGTGAGCAGAGAAAAATCTCCTGTCTTTTTCCTGGTGGAGATACTGAGTCTGGTCTCGGCTCCGTTTGCGCCAGTGTGAATGCCGAGTAAGTCACCAGAGTCAAAGCTTTACACCGGTGCAACTGAAATCAGACTATGCTGGATGGCGCTGGGGGCAGAAACCGTGTCCGTGCCTTGTGCTCGCCACCGGACAGGTGAGGTGTTTCCACCCCCTCGCTGGTCTCAGCTCACGCCTCTTCCTTCCCTGGCTTTAGAGGGGGGAAACTGAGGCACGAGGCGGGTCGGGTAGCCTCCCGGCAGTGGCAGAGGTGAGGGCAGGACCCCCGCGCGCTGCTCCGGCACGGCCCCCCAGCACCCCGAGCTGAGCCCTCGCAAAATCACTCCTGGCTCCTGCCCGTGCCCTTCCTCCTCCACCCCCAGACCCCCGGGGGCAGCGATGGGAGGGTGGGGTCACACCCCCGGGAGGGTGAGCAGGGGACAAAGAGGTGACGATGGCCCTGACCTCCCCCTCCTCTCTGCCACCGCCCTCCCAGAACGACGAGGATGATGAGGATGAGGATGATGAGGACGAGGATGACAACGACTCAGAGGGCAGCAGCAGTTCCTCCTCCTCCTCGGGGGACTCCTCCGACTCCGACTCCAACTGATCGGCCAAGCTCTTTGTAACGTCGTTTGGTTTCTCGGTTTCGGTCCCAAATCCCCCCTGCAGCCCCTCAAAATCCTTCCTCCTCTTCCTCCTGCCCCCCCGTGGGACCCCCAGCGCGGGGAGCGGGGGCCAGGGGGACCCCTCCGCCGAGCTCACACTATGGAGGGGGATCAGGGGCTGCTTCCCCCAGGCTGGGGGGCGAGGAGAGAGCCCCCCCACCCCTGCCCCCTGCTTTACTCCTGAGGGGAAGCGATTTTTTTTTTTGGAATTTCATTCTTTCCAGGGGGGTGTCTCTCCATCCCTACCCCCATAATCCCCTTGCTACCAGCTCTGGACTTTCTAGAAAGAGAAGAAAAACACACAGGAAAAAACAAACAAACAAACAAACCAACAACGTCCCCCACCACACACCTTTTTTTTAATTAAAAAAAACCCAGAAATGGGAAGAAAATCCCCTGGCCGCGCAGCCCCTCCGGCAGCGGGCACGGAGCACGAGCCGAGGGGCTCAGGACTCAGCCGATGGGACAATGCCTCCTCACGACCCTCCCTGCGCACCCCCAGCATCCTGGGGGTCCTCCCCACCCCCCAAAAAAAAAAAAAAAACAAAAACCTTGTACAGTCTGGAAGCTGCCCCGGGAGCTGCCCGGGAAACTACTCCACATCCACGGCACTTGGGAACGCCAGCCGGCCAGGGACGGTGACCCGCGTGTCCCCGGGGGGGTGGGAGGGGTGTGGGTGCGTGTGTGAGTGTGAGTGTGTGTTGGGGGGCACCGAGTGTGTGCGGGGGGGGGTGCACCGGGGCCGCCCCCACCCGGGGCTGGCGGCTCAGCGTGACCAAGGGGGGGCGCGGGGTCCCCCCGCTCTGTTGTCGGTGGTTGTCGTGCCGTTGTATTTTATTTTATTTTTGGATTTTTTTTTTTTTTTTCCTTTTTATAAAACGAGAAAGATCCATCTTTTTATTTTTCATTTTCCCCCCTCCCCTTTTTCCTTGCCTTCCTCTCCTAGCCCCCCACCCCCCCATTTTCCTCTCTTGTCTCTGGTGAAGCTGCTCCTCTCCCTTCCTTCCAAATCCTGGGGGGGGGGAACCAGAACTCCCCTTGCCCCAGTGAACCCCAGTTAACACCAGTTCATGTCTCCCCCCCGGGGGGGGCTCACCCCCTCTCCGGGCCATGCTGTAAATTTTGGTGTGGATTGGGTTTATTTTGGGGGGGTCAATGCCCCCTTCCCGGGAGGGGATGGGGCCGCGGGGACCGGGGTGGGTGCATGGGGGGGCCTGGCAGGGCCCCCCCTTTTTTTAAGCAGACACGAGCACCAGCAATCCCACGGCACCTCCCTGCAGGGTTCTGTCCCCCACCCCGTGCCACCCCCCAAAAACCCACCCAGTGTCATTGGGGACCCCTCCTAGACCCCCACTAATTGCAGGGGGGCTCAAGATTTATTCCTTCTGCCCCCCCCCCATCCTGTCCCTGGAGAGGAGCTGGGCTGGGGGACAGGATTTGGGGACCCCCAGGGAAGGGGTTGGTGGCCTGGGGGGGTTTTTCACTCATTTCTCAAATCTCGGCAGGGCTGGGGGGCAGCGGGGGTGGGGGGCATGCTGCAGATTTTGGGTTTTGAGGGGTCTCTACTCCCCCCAGCTCTGTAACACCCCCAGGTTTGCTGCTCTCAGCACCCCAAATCCAACCCCCCCCCAAAGACACTGGGGACCCCCTCAGTGCTGAGGGGAAGGTGGGGGCAGCACCCCCTGTCCTGGCCTCCGTTTGGGCTGAAAAAACACCATTTTGGGCAAAGTGCCCCCAAACCCGGGGGCAAGGGGGCTCCCGCACGGACAATCCCCCCGAGTCCCCCCGGGACCGGGGCCCCAAACCCCCCCCCCCCCCCCAAGTGTCCATCTGTCCGTCCCTCTGTTTCCCCCTCCCGCTTACCCCAATCCTTTTGGGATTTTCCTTTCATTTTCATCCCAATTTTTAATCGCCGCCCCTCCCAAAATCCCCTAAGGGGAACCCCCCCCCCCAAAATCCCTTTTTTTCTGCTGAATGTACCCAGCACTGTCGTGTTTTAGTGGATGTGTTTTTAGTACAAAAAAAAAAAAAAGACAAAAAAAAAAAAAATTAAACCCCACCTTTTTTTTCCCTCCCCCCACCTTTTTTTCTGTTAAAAAAAAAAAAAAAAGGTTAAAAAAAATGAAATAATAAAAAAGAAAAATTCTTACAGCGCCGACAATTTGGGAGGGGGGTGGGGAAAGACGTTTGCGCTGCAAGAGAATTCCTGAGTGCATTTTGGCACTGCCACAAAATCCCGGGATCCTTTAGATGGAAGTTCTTGTGAATTACGTTAAAAAAAAAAAAGGCAAAAAAACACCAAAAAAAAAAAAAAAAGATTAAAAAAAAAAAATCATCTTTTTTTTCTAATATTTAAAGAGGGTTTTTGTAGGTTTAAAAAAAAGACAAAAAAAAAAAAGGAAAAAAAACCCAAAAAAAAAAAAAAAAGATTAAAAAAAAAAAATCATCTTTTTTTTCTAATATTTAAAGAGGGTTTTTGTAGGTTTAAAAAAAAGACAAAAAAAAAAAAGGAAAAAAAACCCAAAAAAAAAAAAAAAAGATTAAAAAAAAAAAATCATCTTTTTTTTCTAATATTTAAAGAGTGTTTTTGTAGGTTTAAAAAAAAGACAAAAAAAAAAAAAGGAAAAAAAAAAAAAAAAAAATAATAATAATCCCGACTCGGAATTTGTACGGCTGAGCGGGACACGGGGGTTTGCTTGGGGTTTCAGTTCTTTTGTTTTGTTTTGTTTATTTTTGAGTTTTTTTGGGGTTTTTTGTTTTGTTTTTTTTTCCTTTTTTTTCGCTTTTTTTTTTTTTTTTTTGTATAATAAAGTGAAAAATAATGTTTCTGTTCTCATGTCATTACTATAAAAAAAAATAAAACTTTAGGAAAAAAAAAAAAAAAAAGGCAAAGGGGAAG
>NW_024507105.1:468293-485840 GCF_017590055.1 Onychostruthus taczanowskii | reverse complement strand
TTTTTTTTTTTTTCATTCTTTTTTAAAAAAAAAAAAAAAAATTTTGGAAAAAAAAAAAAAAAAAAGGACGAGCGTGAGGAGTGTCTTTCCTCCTTCGTGTGGGATCCCCTTGGGGGGGATCCGCTGTGGGTGGGGACCCCCAGGGCTCATTTTTGGGGGCTCTGCCATTGGGGGAGCCACAGGGATTTGCAGGATGGGATCTGGAGGCATCCGTGTGTCCGCAGTGTCACCGGGATCTCTCAGTGCGGGCTGTAGGGATGAGGGTCGGGGTCCCGGGGGGTTCGGGGGGTCCCCGCCGAGGCTTCGGCCGCGGGGGGAGCTCCGGGCCCCGCCCCTTCAAACCCCGCCCCCTCCCCACTGGGCCCCCCAGCCCTCTGCGAGACCCCCCCGTCCCTGAGATCTCCCTTCCCCCCCACACCATTTTCCTGTTTTTCCATCCACTCCCGAGAGCTCCGGGGCCTTCCCTTGTCTCCCCCAGGCCGGTGAGAGACCCCCGTGAGCCGCCCTTAACCCCCCTTTCCTGTCTGTGCCCCCGCCTTCTCTCCTGAGAGCTCCCAGGACCACCCCTGGACCTCCAGACCCTGAAACCCCTCATTCCCAACCCCCTGCCTTAATCCTGAGAGCCCATGGGACCCCCCCTGGCCTCCCCAGCCCTATGGGAGACCCCCTAAGCCCCCCACCCCCCTTCTCCCTCTCCCTTTTCTGCCTCAGCTTTGGGAGGGTTGCTGGGGGCTGAGCCAATTCCAGCCCCTGTTTCCTCTTTCCGTTGTGGAAAGAAGGAATCGCTGGATCAGCGGAATTGGGGGCTGTGAAGACCCCTCTTGTGTCCCCCCATCCCAGTGGCTGGGCAGAGTCCCCCCAGCTCTGTGACAATTGGGGGTTCCACTGCTCAGCACCGGTGGGTGCTGGGGGTGTCTGACCATGACTTTGGGGTCTTTAAACTCTCGTTATGGGGGGGGGGGAAGGCCAGGCTCCATTTTGGGGGGCACACGGTGCTCCCCTCCCTGCCCTGTCCCCCCTCCATCTGCTGCAAGGGAGGGTGATGCAGCAAAACCCACCCCCTCTGGGAGGGGACAGTTTGGGGACACCCCAAGCTCCCTGTGCTCACCTACAGTCCCGAGACAATGGGGGGGTGAGGTGGGGGCTCTGGGGGGGTTTGACACCTCTCTGAAGGCTGGGCACATCCCAGGCTGGCCTGAGGGGTGGGGGACTGGGGACATCCCACCCTTGTCAGCCAGTGTCCCCCCCTAACCTGGGGGGGATCCGTGCCAGGCTGGGGAGGGTCATGCCCAGCTGGGAGACCCCCGAGCCCCCTCTCTTCACTCCTGGAGGGTTTAACCCCGGGACTCTTTCTCTTGGGGATCCCCCCAGAGTGCATCTTGGGGGCATCCCAGGGTGTGCAGTGGGATTTTGGCTGGGAAGGGGGTTGGGAGGGGTCTGCAGGTGAGGGTTGAGGTGCCAGTGAGACCCCACCCCGTGCCCCCAGCCCCCCGTGTCCCGTGCTATGAGCGTTCGGCGTGACTTCTCCGCAAGCAGCTGCAAATGAAAATGGAGGATATGTCTTTGTCTGGCCTGGATAACAGCAAACTGGAGGTGAGCTGCCCTGTCTGGGGGTCTGTCTGTCCTCTGGGGTGTCCGTGTGTGCCCCCCTCATCCCTAACAGCCCCCCCCGGGTCCCCAGGCCATCGCACACGAGATCTACACGGAGCTGGTGGAGGATGCCTGCCTGGGGCTGTGCTTCGAGGTGCACCGGGCTGTCAAGTGCGGGTACTTCTTCCTGGATGACACGGACCCCGACAGCATGAAGGACTTTGGTGAGCCCCCCGAGTTCCCCGGGGGTCAGGGTGATGCTGGTGACAGGGACACAGCCAGGCCCCTGCTCTCTGAGGGGATTGGTGCTCCCCACACACAGGGATTTGATGGGGATTAAACACCCCAGTGTCCCCCCCACAGTGACCAGACTGTCCCAGAGGGGTAAATGGGGGGGCACTGAACCCCAAAACGTGGTGCTGGGGCTCGGGGGGGCACAGCTGGGGTGTGGGTGGGAGGTGGCAGAGACCCCCTGGCAGCACTGCCACTCGGGTTTCAGCCCCCCCGAGCCCCGCTGCGGCTGTGGGGAAGGGTCTGGCAGCCCCAGAGACCCCCCAGAGCAGATGGGGGGGGGTCTCAGTGCAGGGGCTGAGCGTGTCCCCCCCCCGCAGAGATCGTGGACCAGCCGGGCGTGGACATCTTCGGGCAGGTGTACAACCAGTGGAAGAACAAGGAGTGCGTGTGCCCCAACTGCAGCCGCAGCATCGCCGCCTCGCGCTTCGCCCCTCACCTGGAGAAGTGCCTGGGCATGGGCCGCAACAGCAGCCGCATCGCCAACCGCAGGTGGGGCTGCCTGCTCCGGGGAAACCGAGGCACCGGGCCCGAGCCTGCCCGCCTCCCCCCGTGGGGGGCTGTGCTTCGGGCTCTGAGGAGCCCGGGATGTGAACTTGTCCTCAGTCCTCGCTTTCCAGCCTGGGGGGGTCCAGCTTGGTTCCCCCTGGAGCTCCTCTTGTTCCTTCCTGTCAGTTTTTCCCTCCTGGGAAAGTGAGCTGGGAACCCCGGGTCCTGTGTCCCCCCACCTTGGGTCCTGTGTCCCCCCTCCTTGGGTCCTGTGTCCCCCCCCTTGGGTCCTGTGTCCCCTCCAGGTGCTGTGTCCCCCACCTTGGGTCCTGTGTCCCCCCTCCTTGGGTCCTGTGTCCCCCCCCTTGGGTCCTGTGTCCCCTCCAGGTGCTGTGTCCCCCACCTTGGGTCCTGTGTCCCCCCTGGGTCCTGTGTCCTTGCCTTGATGGCTGCTGGGGACTCCTGTCTGGATCCCTGTGTGCTGGGATGGATGGGAGGGTACCAGGGGACATGGGATGGAGGACGTGGGGCAGACCCTGGCCATGATCTCCTTCCCCTCCCCGCTAAGGATCGCGAGCAGCAACAACCTGAACAAGTCAGAGAGTGACCAGGAGGACAACGATGACATCAATGACAACGACTGGTCCTATGGCTCAGAGAAGAAAGGTGGGCAGGGGTCCCTGGTGTCCTGAGGGGTGGGGGACATGTCCTGCCTGCCCCATGGCCCCTGAACCCCGGTCCTGGGTGGGTGTGTAGGGGAAGAGCAGCCGTGGGTGGTGGTCCCAGCCCTGGGGAGGCAGCAGTGGCTCTGGGAAGGGGCTGCATGCACTGGAAAAGGTCAAATCTTTCCTTTCTGTCTCTCCCCACAGCAAAGAAGAGGAAATCGGATAAGGTGAGGGGTGCAGGGAGGGGTGGGGGGCGCGGGGAGGACACAGGACACCCCCAACACCCCCGTCTCGTTGCAGAACCCCAACTCGCCCCGCAGGTCCAAGTCCCTGAAACACAAAAATGGTGAGGGGGCGGGGCTGGCACCCCTGGGGTGGGGCTAAAAAATGAGGGAGGGGGCTCCCACCTTTGGGGCGGGGCATCGGTGTGGGGCGGGGCTTGGATGGGCTGGACACCTGTAGGGGTGGGGTATTTGGGGTGGGTGGGGCTTGTGGGGAGGCGGGGCTCTCCCTGGCTGGGGTGGTGGTGGTGGGAGGGGGCCCTGGGGGTCCCAGGCAGGGCCAGGCTGGGGGCAGGACCCCCCCTCACCTTTCCTCCCTGCCAGGCGAGATCGGCGGGAACCCCGATCCCTTCAAGGTGAGCCTGGGATGGGGGGAGATGGCTGCCAGTCCCTGCTCTGCCTCCCCAGGGGCTGCATTGCCCCCCCAGGAGGGTCCCCCCAGCTTCCCCCAGCCCTGAGCCTGCTCTCTGCCCCCCCAGTACAGCAACTCAGCTGGCATCAACTACGAGACGCTGGGCCCCGAGGAGCTGCGGACGCTGCTCACCACGGTGAGGGGATGGGGCAGGGGGGTCCCGGCTGGGCAGGGGGCACCACAGGGGATGGGACCCCTGGGGGTCTCTCCCAGCTGGGCAGGGGGCACCACAGGGGATGGGACCCCCGGGGGTCTCTCCTAGCTGGGCAGGGGGCACCACAGGGGATGGGACCCCCGGGGTGCTCTCCCAGCTGGGCAGGGGGCACCACAGGGGATGGGACCCCCGGGGGTCTCTCCCAGCTGGGCAGGGGGCATCACAGGGGATGGGACCCCAGGGGGTCTCTCCCAGCTGAGCTCCATCCCACTGGGGCTGGTTTCCAGGCTGGGAATGGGGACGTGCAGGGGCAGTGGCTGCTTTGTCTGGGACTCAGCACTGGGAGACTGGAGGACCCCAGGGGTCACTCACCTGTCCCCCCCAAGCTCACCTGTCCCCCCCAAATTCACCTGTCCCCCCCAAACTCACCTGTCCCCCCAAACTCACCTGTCCCCCCCAAACTCACCTGTCTCTTCCCTCCCCAGCAATGCGGGGTCATCTCCGAACACACCAAGAAGATGTGCACCAGGTGAGGGCAGCCTGGCCTGGCCCTGCTCACTCTGGGGGGCTTCCCCAGGGTCCCCAACGTGCCCCCATCCCCATGGGAGGGGGGAAGGCCCATCTCAGTGCCGTGTCTGGTCCCCAGGTCCCTGCGGTGTCCCCAGCACACGGATGAGCAGCGCAGGGCAGTCCGGGTTTACCTCCTCGGGCCCTCCGCGTAAGTGGGTGCAGATCGGGGTCCCGGGGTCCCCAGGGTCCTGTGGGACAGGGACTGGGGGGGCTGCATGGGGTGCTCAGGAGGGGCTGGGGGCAGGGACAGGCTGGGGAGGCCTGGAGGGGATGGGAGCCCAGGGCTGGGGTTGGGATTTGCAGCCCAGCAGGGTGGTGGGGGCTGAGTGGAGCCCCTGGGTGTCCCCCTGGCACTTGGGGGGGCTCTGTCCCCTCTGCCCTCTGTAACACCTGTGCCCAGGTCCCTGCCCGAGGCCGAGGGCGGCGTGGAGAACGACAGCTTCGAGGTGGCCGAGAGCCAGGCCCTGATGAGCCGCCTGCAGTGGGACGGCTCCTCCGACATCTCCCCCTCCGACTCGGCCTCCTCCAAAGCCAGTGAGTGTTCAGGGGCTGGGGGACAAATCCTGTGGCACAGACCCCTCTGAGGGGCAAATCCTAGGGCACAGATCCTTCTGTGGGGGCAAAACTGGGTGTTCTGGCATCGACATCTCCCCCTCCGACTCGGCCTCCTCCAAAGCCAGTGAGTGTTCAGGGGCTGGGGGACAAATCCTGTGGCACAGACCCCTCTGAGGGGCAAATCCTGGGGCACAGATCCCTCTGTGGGGGGCAAAACTGGCTGTTCTGGCACGTCCTCAGTACAAGAGGGGTTGAACAGACCATGCCTCCAAAGCCTGGAGCGCCCTGACCCCCACTTGGGACGGGCAGGAACATTTTGGGGTACATTTTCTTGGGTGTTGACCAGAGTTGGGCATCATCCCCTCTGTTTTGGGGCTCATCTCCTCCCTGACACCCCCATTTCTCCCCTTTCTCCCCTCCCTAGGTACAAACAACTCCGAGTCCCGCAAGACCAAGAAGAAGAAGCCCCACCTGGGGCTGGTGAGCGGCGCCCCGGGGCTCGGCTCCAGCAAGAAGAAGAAGCCCAAGCCCCCCGCCCCCCACACCCCCAGCATCTATGATGACATCAACAACTGAGCCCCGCCGAGCTGGGGAGGGGCAGGACGGACAGAGGGACGGACAGGGGCCAGGACAGCCCCCTGGCACCCCCCGGGCCAGACACAACGTGGGTACCGGAGCACAGAGGACTCGGCTGTGGCTGGAGTGGGGCTGGATTTGGGGAGCCCCTGTTAGTGCCCCCCTTCCTCCCCCCCCCGCCCCGGTGCCTCTATTTATTCTGTGACAGTTTTTGTACGCGGGGCTCCCTTTGGGGTGTCACCCTCAGGGGGGGTACAGGGGTACAGCCCCCCCTTCCCTCCCAGCACCCCCAAAGCCAGCTGTGCCCCCCCACACCTGCTCCTCACTTACCCCAGTGGGGTGGGAGGCACCTGGACACCGTGGGCAGGTCTGGGCCTGGGTCAGGGGGTTGTGAATCCCCCCTGCTGTGGGGTTTTGGGGTGAGCCCCCACTCTGGAGCTGCCCCCCTCCCTGCCCTGGGCTGGCACTCGCCGGTCGGGCTGGCTCAGGAGGGGGGGTCACACTGGAGGGGGCCTTTCCCACTCAGAGGACAAGGGGGCATCCTCTCACCCCCAGATCTGTTCAGCTGTGCCTGCATTCAGCTGTTGGGGGTCTTGAGGGCCTGGCAGTGCCCACACAGGGGGTCACAGGGGGCTGCATGCTGCATCCTTCATGTTTGGGGGTGGGTCTGGGGGTGGGGGGAGCTGCTGTGACCATCCCTGTGCCAAACTGTTTGGGGAGGGGGGACCCCAACCTGCCAGGGACGTCTGGGGGGGAGCTGGGAATGGAGCAGAACTGGGGGGGAAGCCCAGCCCGGCTTCAGCACAGAGCCCCCCACTCTTGGTGTCCCCAGGGCAGCTCGGTGTGCCCTCCACGCGTGCCTGGGGACCTGCTGCTGCAGTTGGGGTTCAGTGGGGACCCCCACAGGCTCTGCTTTTGTTTGGGGGGGCCGGGACCAGCACCCCGCTGTGCGGGCTGGGGGGGACAGGTCCCTCTGGCTGGATCCAGGTCACCCCCTGCCCTGTGATCCCCTCCCTGCAGCTGTTCCCCATCGCAGGGGCTGTGCTGGGGACAGGGTTGGCTCCATCCCCTCCCTTGTCCCCCCCGACCATGGCTGTCTGACCCCCCCATTTTGGCCATATGTCCCCGGGGTGGAGCTGTGTCTGTCCCCACACCCCGTGGCTCCTCTCGCTGGGACTCACTCATTATGGTGCTCTCGACTCTGGATTCACTATTGTTTTCAAACTGCTGCTAAAGGCTGGCCTGGGGGGGTCCTGCAGAGCCCTGGGCACCTCAGAACTGCAGCCCCCCCCCCCCCGCATGGGGACCCCCGTGCGGTCCCTCCTGGTGTGGCTTTGGGGCTGGGCAGGTCTGGCCACCGGAGCATGCCAAGCTGGCCTTCGCGTGCCCCGGGGCCCGAGGACGGGGCTGTGGGCACCCAAAAACACGGGGGACCACCCCAAACTGCCTGGGGGGGCGGGCACGGCGAGCTGGGGCTGGGGGGGGGGAGGCCCCCCCGCAGGGGAAATGAGCCCTTGTGAGGTCTGTGTGTCCCGTGAGTGGGTTGTGGCTGCCCCTGTAAATAAAACTGCATCTTGACTTGGTATCTCTGGCATTAATTACGGCTCGTTAATTAAACAGGGCCTTTACCTCCACCCCCATCCATCTCTCCCCACTCCATTCCCCACGGGTGGGGCCGGATTTGTTTTTATGGCTATGGCCCCCCAGCCATGGGGGGGTAGGAGAGAGCAGCCCCAGAGCAGGAAGGTACCACTGGGGTGACCCGACACCCTTTATTCGCATTAAAAAGTCCTTGGGAAGAAACCGCGGCCCATTCCAGTGCTGTCCCACTGCCCGGAGCTGGGGCTGGGCAGGGGCAGTGCAGTTTCGGGGGGGCACAGCCCCTTTTTGGGGGGTAAAGTCCGCCAGCAAGGCTGGGACCTACGTGCCGAGCTGCCACCGTGCTGGCTCCGGTCCCGGGACGGGGACAGGGACACCGCGGTGCCTCCCCGGCTCCCTCCCGCCTCACCCCGCCTGTCCGTACACCCCGAAGGCCAGGAAGGTGACCAGCACGGTGACACCGATCAGCGACACGGTGGCCGGGGCCGTGAAGAGCTGCCGGTAATTGATGCGGAAATACCAGCCCAGCGCCAGCACCACCATGACCGTGGGCACCATGAGCGTCCCCCCGCCCAGGGGCAGCCCCGGGGCCGCGGGGGCGGCGGGGCCGGGCTCGGGCAGGGCGGGGGCGGCCGCGGTGGCCCCCCGGGAGCGGTGGCAGTGGATGACACAGTTGTCGGTGATGCGGAGCGAGCGCAGCGTCCGCGCCTGGTCCTGCAGCAGCTGCCCGCGGTAGATGAGCTTCGTCTGGCTCTCCTGGCCCGGGAAGTATTTGCTGCGGGAGGACGGGGCGGGTGGGAGGCGGCACAGACGGCGCTCACGGAGCCCCCCGGGGTGGGAACCCCCGCCGTTAAACGGGGAGGGGACAGCGACGGCACTGCCACCGCCGCCTCTTTTGAACTCCGAAGCCCACAGCCCCCGGTATTTTTGGCACAGCGGGAGGGATGAAAGCTGCACACACCCCTCCGTGTCCCCCGAGCCTCACCTCTTGAGGATCCCCACGGTGTCCTCGGGCCGGGCCACCGCCACCTCCTCGGTGTCGTTGAGGAACTTGAGGCGGATCTTGATGAGGCCGGGACACGCGTCCCCAGCCGCGGGGGCACCGGGCTCGGCGGGGTCCCGGGACGAGCTCCGCGCCTCCAGCCGCCGCTCCGGGCCGGGCTCGGGGGGGCTCCCGCTGTCCCCCCGCGCCGCCGCCGCCTCCCCTTCCTCCTCCGCTTTCTCCTCCGCGCTTTCCGGGGTCCCGGGGGGCTCCGGGGCCTCGGCGGCCCCCGCGGACCCGAGGCGGATGACGGCCGCGTCCCCGGTACCCAGGAGCTGGCTGCTGCCGTCCGCCACGTACGTGGACAGCCAGGCCAGCACCAGCGCCAGCGCCAGCACGGCCACCCCGGCCACCAGCGTCACCTCGTCGCCCACCCCCAGGATGAGCGGGGCGGCCGGGGGCTCCATCTCCGCGACCCCCGCCTGGAGCTCGCGGTGCCCGGGGTGACCGAGCCGTGCGGCGGCAGCGGGGACCCCCGGCGCTGCCCCGGTGCCACCTTCGGGCTCAGAACGGACCCCGCGGCTGCTCCCGGGCACCGGGGACCGCAGGGACGGGAGCTGCTGGCTGCGGATTCCGCTCCTCGCTCCCGAGACACCGGACGGGCAGCGCTGCGCTCACCTCACCGGGCCCGGCGGAGGGTCCCGGGGGTCCCGGAGGGTCCCGCAGCCCCTCGGTGCCCAGCGGGGCAGGGTCAGGCCATCCCCGACCTGGACGGAGCAGAGCGATGCGGTCAGCGGAGCCCGGGCACGGCGGGGCGGGAGGAACGGGGGATGTCCCTGCCGGTCCCCGGGGGTCCCGGTGTGTCCCTACCGGTCCCCGTGTATCCCGGGGGTCCCTGCCAGCCCCGGCCATCCCGGGGGGCGCCGCTGTGTCCCTGCCAGCCCCGCGGTCCCGGGGTGTCCCCGGGGGTCCCGGTGCCCCCCCCCCCCCCCCCCCCCCCCCCCCCCCCCCCCCCCCCCGCCGCGAGGGGCGTCATCTCCTGCAGCCTGAGGGGGAAAAAAACCCCGGGGGCCCCCGCCCCCCCCCCCCCCCCACTCACCGCCTCCCGCCGCCGCCGCCCGCGCCGGAAGCGCCACGTCACAGCGCGCGCCGCCAGGGGGCGGGAGGGGGCGGTGCGCGCGCGGGTTACGTCACGGCCGCGCCCAGTGGGTGTGGTCAACGAGAGGGTGGAGCCAGCGGGACGCGCCCCAAATTGGGCGGTGCCGTGAGTGGGCGGAGCTGCGACGGGAGGCGTGGTCCGTTGGGGGCGTGGTCAGGGCCGCAGCGGGGCGGGGCCTCGGGAGCATCGTGGGAACTGCGGGCTGAACCCCCCCCCCGCCAACGGGGCCTGACCGGGACCGGACCCCCCCGGCCGCGCTGTCACCCCCTCATCCGCTGTCCCCACATCCGCCAGGGCCCATCTGTCCCCTCCCTGCCACCTGTGACCCCCCTGTCCCCACAGTCCCCTGTCCCCACAGCAGCTGCCATTGCCCACCCTGGTCCCACAGGGACAAAGCCACCTCTGCCATGTCCTTTATTGACACCAGGGCCATGGAGGGGACACACGGAGGGGACAGCAGTGGGGACACACGGCGTGCCCTCAGGAGATGAGACCCTCGATGGGCAGCTGGAGGTAGCGGCGCAGCGGGGGCGGCAGTGCCAGCCTGGGGATAGCGGCGCGGCAGCGGGCGCCCAGGTGACGCCGGATGGCCACACGCGCCAGGTGCTGCAGCCGCCGCGGCCGCCCCGCCATGCGCACGGCCGAGGCATAGAACTCCTGGTGCTCCTGCCAGGGGGACACGGGGCACGGTGGGCTGGGCTGGGGACACGGGCACAGCCCGGGACCCCCCAGGACACCCCCTTACCTCCCAGATCTCGGGGGGCACGGCCTCCACCCAGCCGTCGGTGGGGGGCACGCGGTCGTAGGCGTTGAGCATCACCTCCAGCGCCGGCGGGTGCTGGCAGCACAGCCTGAGCATCTGCCAGCAGAACCGTGTCACCGAGGCGTGACACCGCCACCGCCCTGTGCCCCCCGTCACCCCCGTGCCCCACACCTTGGGGTGCGGGGGGCGGGCGCCGTGGTCCAGCAGGAGGGCGAGGGTCTCCTCGGGCCGCTGCTGGCGGTACTCGCACACGGCGCGCAGGGCGCAGTCCATGGGGGTGTCCCCGGCGCCGTTGGGGACGGCGGCGTCGGCGCCGTGGCGCAGCAGCAGCCGGGCCAGCTCGGGGTGCCCGTTGGCACAGGCGTTGTGCAGCGGCGTGTGGCCCTTGCGCCCCGCGGCCCCGGGCCGGGCGCCGCCGCCAGCAGCCGCTCGGCCACGCGCAAGAAGCGCTCGGCGTCCTCGGGGCGCTCGGCCGCCGCCGCCGCCGCGTTCAGGGGGGTCTCGCCCTGGTGGGTGCGCCGGGAGGGGTCGGCGCCGTGGTGGAGGTACAGCTCCACGTGGGCCACCAGGCCCTGGCGCGCCGCCACGTGCAGCGCCGTCACCTGCCGGTCGCGGGTGCCCAGGTTCACCTGCGCGCCGTGCGCCAGCAGCAGCTCCGCACACCTGGAGAGGGTGGGAAGGGTGAGGGGACGCTTTGGAGAGACACGGCAGACGTGGGACACGAGAAGGACGTGCCAGGGAGGTGTGGTTCCCGTGGGACACCCCCGGGGACACCCTGGAGAGACCTGTCACCCATGGGACACCCCCAGGGACACCCTGGAGAGGCCTGTCACCCATGGGACACCCCCAGGGACACCCCCGGGGACACCCTGGAGATGCCTGTCACCCATGGGACACCCCCAGGGACACCCCCAGGGACACCCTGGAGAGGCCTGTCACCCATGGGACACCCCCAGGAACACCCTGGAGAGACCTGTCACCCATGGGACACCCCCGGGGACACCCTGGAGAGGCCTGTCACCCATGGGACACCCCCAGGGACCCCCCCCCAGGACACCCCAGATTGCGTGGGTGGGGCAGCAGTGACGATTTCATGGGCGGGGTCTCTCACGCAGGTGAGCCCCACCCTGGCCCCCTCCCCCGCAGGTGAGCCCCTACCTGAGGCTGTGCGGCGCGGTGCAGAGGTGCAGCGGGGCCGAGCCGTCGGCGCTCAGCACGTTGGGGTCCGCGCCGAAGGCCAGGAGCAGGCGGGCGCAGTTGGGGTGGGGGGCGGCCGCGCTGTCGTGCAGGGGGGCCCGGCCCCCCACCACGGCGTCCACGGCCGCCCCCCGCAGCAGCAGGTGCCGGGCGCAGTCCTCGTAGCCGCGGGCGGCGGCGATGCGCAGGGCGGAGGTGTGCTGCCGGCGGGGGCTCAGCACCCACAGCCCTGCGGGGGGCACGGGGAGCTGCCGGGTAGCCCACTGCCCGCTGGAGCCCCCTCACCCGCACCCACCCACCCACACCTTGCCGGAGGAGGGGGGAGCAGGGGGGCACCCACCGGCTCCCAGGCTCCCCAGGAACCGGAGCAGCCAGCCCTGCTCCCCAAAACCCTCTTGGGGCTGCACCCCTTTTCCAGGGGGAACTGGAGGGAAGGGAGAAGGGAGAAGAAAGGAAAGACCCCCAGTGGCACCCCCAGCCCCTACCCTGCTCCGGTGACCACACCAGCTCCTCGCTGACCATCTCCAACACCACATTGGCCGTGGCCTCGTCCCTGAAGATGCTCTGGACGCGCGGCAGGTCCCCGGCGTAGAGGGCGTTGTGCACGGCGGGGTCCCGGCAGAACTGGCGGCGCCGGGGTGGGCTCGGGGGGGCTCGGGGGGTCCCGGTTCCCGTCAGGAGGCGGCGCGAGGCCGATTCCCGGGCCAGTGCCCGGCGGCGATCCTCCCGCTCCAGCAGCTCCCGCTGCAGCCGCAGCGAGCGCAGCGCCGAGGGGCTGAAGGCGAACGTCTCGTGGGCCATGGGAGCCCCCGAGGGCAGGGGGGCTCTGGGGACAGCGAGCCTGGCGGGTTATTAATAGGGCTGTGCCCCACACACACGGACGTGGAATCAAATCCCAGAGCCAGGGGCCCTATAAATAACTCCTGGTGGTAAACAGAGTCACGGGGTGCAGGGCAGTTTAACCTGTTGGTGGGTGCGAAGTGGGGACGTCCCATGGGGAGGGATCTGGGGACTCCCCAGTCCTGCAGGGCTGTGAGAGCCTGGGGGGATGGCTCCTCCTTCCCAGGGGGAGCAGGGACCCCCGGGCAGGGACAGAGGGGTGACACACGAGGACACAGGTGATGCAGAAACAAAACAGCCCTTTAATGCAGGTTTGGGAGCCAGAGGGGCCCGTGTGCCCGAAGCAGTGGGGACAGTGCTGAAGCCACTTCCCTCCTGGGTGTCCCCAGCGCTCAGCTCCACAACAAACACCACGGACACGCAGACAGAGAAGCGGGTGGGTGGGTGGCAGGTGTGTCACCTGCTCCTCGGCACCGTCACCCTCTGCTGGGCTCAGCCACAGTCAACCTGAGCCGGGGCTGAGAAGAAATCCTCGGGCAGCTCTCCCAGGAGCCCGTCCAGGTCATCTGCACGGCACAGCAGGATGGGAGTTTGTGTGTGTGAGATCGTGGAATTGTTCAGGCTGGGAACCAGGCCCTGCTTTGCACAGGACACAGAGTTTTCCCTCCCCTCCCAGAGTGGGTCTGACTCACCCATGTCACATCCATCAGCTCCCACCGGCTCTTCCCAGCTGGGATCAGAGCTCGGTGGGCACAGGGAGAAGCCCCCAGGATGTTGCTCTGCACTGTGTCCACTCGTCCTCGACTGTCCCCAGTCCTCAGGAATGGGGACACCCCGGGTGGGCTGTGCAGGGGGGTCTGGGGCCAGCTCAGCCTGGGCAGGGACCTGCAAAACCCAGTGGGGATGAATTATTGGGGGGTTTATCCAGCCCTCCCCCTTCCTCTTGGGGGTCCCCATAACCCAGACCCCCTGGGGGTCACAGCAGCCCCCCAGGGCCACCAGCAGTGCCCCCCTCACCTGCCGGGGGGAGCAGCCCTCAGGCTCGGGTGGGAAGATCCGGAGGAGGTTGTTGGGGGTCACGTTGAGGTAGTGGTTGCGGTGGGAGGGGGAGAAGACCCCGACCTGCAGAGAGGGCAGAGCCAGCTCCTGGATAAACCCCCCAAGTTACAGTGCCCCGTTTATGGAAATCTTAGGATGAAGGGTGAAAGTTTAGGAAGAGTTGAGAAAAATCTGAGGTGCAAAACTGCGGGAGATCCTTTTCTTGTATTTGTATTTGCAGGTGCCGTGGAATGGGAACAGGGATGTACCACATGCACACACTGGCTCCTCTTATCCCTTATCCTACATCCACATTCCAGTTCCAGGGTGTACTGGGGCTGGGAACAGGACAGGTGATGTGCTGTATCAGCACCCCAATCCCCCACCCCGCATTCCCCCGGGGTCAGACCCCACTGGGGTGGGATAAGCAGCCCCCCAGTTCTCCTCACCTGCCTCAGGAGCAGCACGGAGCCGGCCCGGAGCTCGCTCTGCCTCTGCTCCAGCAGCAGCCGGTGCACGGTGCCCTGCATCTCCCCTGGCAGCGAGGACGGGATCCCTGAGCCCTGGGGGCGACGGGCCGGAGCCCCTCCGGGCACAGGATCCTCCGGGCACAGGTACCCCCAGGGCACAGGTACCCCAGGCACAGGTACCACTGGGCACAGGTACCGATACCACCGGAGCCCCACCGGGCACAGGTACCCCCAGGGCACAGGTACCCCAGGCACAGGTACCCCAGGCACAGGTACCGGTACCACCGGAGCCCCACCGGGCACAGGTATCCCCAGGGCACAGGTACCACCAGGCACAGGTACCCCCAGGGCACAGGTACCCCTGGGCACAGGTACCCCTGGGCACAGGTACCACCACGCACAGGTACCCCCGGGCACAGATACCCCTGGGCACAGGTACCACCAGAGCCCCACCAGACAGAGGTACCACCAGGCACAGGTACCCCCAGAGCAGAGGTACCCCCAGGGCACAGGTACCCCAGGCACAGGTACCACTGGGCACAGGTACCGGTACCACCGGAGCCCCACCGGGCACGGAACCTCAGGGCACAGGTACCCCAGGCACAGGTACCACCGGGCACAGGAACCCCAGGGCACAGGTACCCCTGGGCACAGGTACCACCAGAGCCCCACCAGAGCAGAGGTACCCCCAGGGCACAGGTACCCCAGGGTACAGGTACCCCAGGGCACAGGTACCCCCAGGGCACAGGTACCCCCGGGCACAGGTACCCCTGGGCACAGGCACTGCCCCACTCACCTGTGGGGTCCCGGAACACAGCACCAGCGCCGGCGCTGCTCCTGGTCAGGGTCTTGATCATCACTGCCATGCTGGGCACCTTGTTCTTCGGGAGCTGCTTCAGGGCTGCCTGCACAGCACAGCGGGGATTTTGGGATAACCTTGGGCAAGGCTGGGAGATGAACTCCCTGATCCTTGTGGGTCCCTTCCCGTGTGGGATATTCCAGGATTCTACAGCCCTCGTCACCCCGGGGATGTGGATGTCTGCGCTCAGCTCAGCTCAGCCCCCTCCCCAGAGATTCCCAGCCCTAAAAGCAGCTCCGAGGGGTGAGGGAAGAGCAGGAAGCTGAGCCCTGGGCCGCCCTCACCTTGCGGAGCACCATGACCACGCTGTAGGTGTGGAGGAAGCAGCTGGGGTCTCTCTCATCCAGCCCCAGCTCCGTCTTCATGGCCAGCCAGGGCCCCTTCCCAAAATCCTCCTCCGTGGGCAGCGGGGAGCTGGGCAGCGCCTGGGGTCAGGGATACCCATGGTCACAAAGCCCCAGGGGCTCCCTCCCCGCCCAGCACCCCACTGGGGGGGTCCCACCGGGATCTGCCCGAGCAGGGGTGGGAGGGGGGGGTTACCTGAGCCCGCGGCTTTGCCACGGCCCCGTGAGCTGGAGTCTGGGGAGCAGACACCAGGATCTCCTCCAGCAGCTTCCCAGAGTGCTTGTGGGACAGGGAGAGACGTCCAGGGATCTGCCTGGCTTCATCAGCTGCTCCCATCCTCATCCCCATCCCATCCCCATCCCCATCCCATCCCACCCTCATCCCCATCCCCATTCCCATCTCCATCCCCATCCCCACCCCACATCCCACTCCCATTCCCATCCTATCCCAACCCACTTGCATTCCTGACCCCATCCTCACCCCGTTCCCACGCTGTCCCCATCCCCAGCCACCCCCTGCCCACCTCCTCCCCACCCTGTGCCCACCTGCTGGGGCAGGATCCCGGCGGGCCCCGGGAAGCGCCGGCTCTCCCTGCGGGTGGGGGCTCGGGGGGCTGCCCCGGGGGCTTTGCTGGCCGCTGTCACCAGCTGCACCAGGTGGTTGGTGACCACGGGGGCGTTCGGGGGGCCAGGAGCGTTGGCAGCCACGGGGGGGTTCGGGAAGCTGGGGGGGCCCGAGGGGGGTCNGAGGGGGGTCTGGGGGGCAGCCGGGGCTGGGGGCAGCTCTGTGCTGGGGGGCTCCAGGGCACTGAGGAGCTGCTCCTTCCTAGGGGTGCTTGGACAGGCCTCAGGCACGGAGCCCCCGGAGCAGGGAGGGACCCTCGGGAGCTTCCCGGCTCTCCCGTGGAAAGGGGGGGTCTGGGGGCACAGACACCGGCCGTGCTGGGCCGCAGCATCATTTTGGCACTGGGGAGGGGGCCCTGCCTGTCCTGCAGCCCCCCAGAACCCGAGACCAGTTCCTCTCCCACCCTGAGCTTTTTGGGGGCCGCACATTCCTGAGCGTTCTCCTTCCCTGGGCATTTCCATGGGGGCTTCTCGCGGCGCCCGGGGGGCACCGGGGCAGTGCCAGCCCCCACGGGCACCTCGGGACCCTCCAGCTCCCTGCAGGCAGCCAGGAAAAGGGCATTGTCCCGCTCGTCCTGGGGGGCTGCCCCCCGCCATGGGGGTCCCTGGAATCCCACGGGATGCTCGCCCTGCCCGGCGAGGGGCCGGACTCATCCCCATCCACTGGGATGGGCTTTACTGGGATGGGCTTCACTGGGAGGAACCGGGACCACGCTGGGTGAGGAATGCCCGGGGGTCACAAACTGGTTCTCTGCATCTTCCACAGCGGAGAGGAAATCCTGTGGGAGATAAACACTGGGAATGGGAACGGCTCCGTGCGACCCCCGAACCCCGCCGGGGCCGAGCAGCTCGGCCGGCCCGGGCACCTCGCGGGGGTCTCGGCCATTGGGGGTCCCTCACCTCGTCCTCCAGCTCCCCGTCGGTCCCAAAAAGCTTCTGGAAGTGGCAGGACTGTGGGAAAATGGGGAAGGATGGGGCAGGGAGGGACACAGAGGGCCCGGGGTGCTCCCGCAGGTCTCGGCCGCTCGGCAGCCCCGGGAGGGCCTCACACGGCGCCGAGGGGACCCAGGATCGGCCTCCCTCTCACCGCACAGATCCCTTTGTGGGGACCCTCCGTGGAGACCCCAGATCGTCCCCAGGGGACCCCAAACCCCCCTCTGTCCCCCCGGCCCCGTTACCATGGCAGCGCCGCGACCCCGGCCCGGCCCCGGAGGCGGAAGCGGCGGGGCCCGGACTCGAACCCGCGGTCTCCGGGGAAGGGGCGGAACTTCCCCTGCGGCACCGCGCTCCCCCTGGCGGCGGGCAGGAAGCGCGGCCGCGCCCCTTAAAGGGCCACGCACCCCCTTTCCCCGCGCGTGTCACATGTGCACACGCGTGTGCCCCCGCGTCACCCGGCCGGGCCCCGCGGCGCCGCCGGTGACTCAGCGCGGCCCCGGTCCGGCGTGATTCATCCCCGCACGTCCCCGCGGCACGGGCTGAGTGACCCCCCCCCCAACCCGGGCCTGCTACACCCGCACGCGTGCGCGGGCAAGGGCACAGGCGTGTGTGCGTGCGTGTGTCCTGCACACGCGTGTCCCGTGAGTGTGGCAGCTGCACACAGAGCACGCGTGTGCCCTGCGGAGCGTTTCCCGCCTGGCCCGCGGCACACGCGTGTCCCCACGTGTGTGCTCACGCTCTTGTGCGCGGCAGCGGTCGCACACGCGTGTGTGCGGCAGCACAGCGGCCTGTGGCACCTGTCTGTGTGTGTGTGCGCCATGGCACGCCATGGCCTGTCACCTGTCACACACACGCGTGTGCCCCGGCACACTCACAGCCACTGACACCGTCTCACGCTCACTCTCTCCGCGGCCCCTTTAAGGCCCAATTAAGCCCCGCCCCTCATTAGGCGCCGCCCCTTTAAGGGGGGCGCCCCCCCGCGCGCGGGGCTATTTTTAGCGCCGGGCGCCGTCACGTGACCCGGAGTGACGTCACCGAATGTTGTTGTCGGGGCGGGCGGGGCCGCGCGGCGAAGATGGAGGAGGAGGCGGGGGGGCGGCGGGGCGCGCGCCGGGCGGCACCGGGGGGACCCCAGGTACGGGCGGCACCGGGG
>NW_024507105.1:466153-468079 GCF_017590055.1 Onychostruthus taczanowskii | reverse complement strand
GGCGGCGGCTCCGCAGCGCGGCCGGGGGGGCCGGGGGGGCCCCGCTGCACCGCGCCGGGCTCGGCGCTGCCGGCACCGCGAGTGGCGTGTCCCCCCCCGTGGGGTCTGTCCCGCCGCATGGGTGACGCCCCCAGACCCCGATTTCGGGGGGTTTGGGGGGTTGCAGCACCGGGGAGCTCGCGGGGGGGGTCAGCGTGTGTCCCCCCCTTAGGGGGTCCCATCCGTGTCCCAGTGGGGTGGCACGGCCGGGGGGTCCTTCCCTGCCATCCCCCTCTGCGGGACCCCCCTTTTCCTGCAGAGGCCTCGTGTAACGCTGCCGACCCCCAGGTCCCTTCTGGGGGTGCCCCCAGCCCCCCCATCCCGGGGAACAGCGGAGGGGAGGGGGCTGCATCCTGCACTGGGTGGGTGCTCGTGGGGGGGGGCTCGGTGCGGGCCCCCACCCTCCCTCGTTTGCTGCGGGGGGAGCTTTGGGGGGTCCCGGGGTGCTGACGGGCGCTCGGTCCCGCAGGGCTCCCGGGCGGCGCGGGCACAGCCCCGGTGCCCCGGCCGGCGCTGACGGACACGCGCCTCTGCGAGCCCCCCCGGCACCCGCGGGCCACCATGGACCCCCAGAGCGACACAGGTGAGAGCCCGCGGGGGGCTGCACCCGCCGCCCACCGCTCCGGGCACTGCCCGTCCCTGTCCCCGCTGTGGCAGCCAGCAGATCTTGGGGTACCGGGGGTCGCAGCAGCGTTCTGCCCAGCGGGGCACACCCGCGCCTGGCACCGGGGGGGCACCAGCGCCGTGCCAGCCGCCCCCTGCCCGCTTATCCCAGTGCCACCGTGCCCCTCGCCGGTGTTCTCAAACCCCGGCATCATCCTCCCGCTGCGAGGGGAAACTGAGGCACGGCTCCCGGCAGCGTCGTGGCACGGCTCACACGTGGCTCTTTATGCCACCGGGGGCGGGTCCCCGCGGCCCCCTGGTTGTCCCCGCGGTGCCACGCGTGGGGACAGCCGTGGTGGCCGGCGGGGCCGTGCCCGCGCTGTCCCGGCTCCCGCTGGCTCCCCGGCAGCGCCGCCCTGTAATTATCCCGGGGGGAACTCCGGCGACATCTGGACGCGCTCCTGTGTCCCCCCCCCCGCCCCCCGAGGGGACACGCGGCAGCGCCACCACCGCGGCCTCCGGAGGGGAAACTGAGGCCCGGGGCGATGGCAGCGCCCCGTGTCCCGCTGCAGGGACTCGGGGACGGGGGCGTGTGTCCCCTCTGTCCCCAGTCCCCCCCTGGGCCACCCGCCGGTATTTTTGGAGCGGCCGCAGGGCTGGAGCGTCGCCCGGCCGTGCCTGGCACGGGGCTGGCACGCGGCGCGGTGGCACGGGGACACGGCGGCGCGGGGACACGGCCGGGCCGCCTCTGCCACCCCTGGGGCGCTTTCCTTGGGGTCCCCTCCCGGCTTTGGGGCTCTCGTGGTGGGGGGGTTTGGGGACCCCTCGGGGGGGTGCTGAGCTGGGAGGTCTCGGCCGGGCCGGGGCCGTCGGGGGTGTGGCAGAGGCCACCCCTGTGCTCGGGGGTCCCCAGTCAGCCCCCCTGGGGGTCCCCACTCACCCCCCGTGACCCCCAGGGCTCCTTTTCCCAGCCCCATCCCAGAACCGGGGGGTTCCGTGAGTGCCGGTCCCATCCCGGGGTGCAGCCCCCTCCTTCCCTCCCGCAGTTCCTGGGGGTCCCCACTACTCCCCCCAACATCCCTGAGGGTCCCCCCGCTGTGCCACCACCTCCGGAGGGGGCTCGGGGGACCCCTGTGCCCTGCCGTGGGAGCCGGGCAAGGAGGCTGGGGGTGCGGGCAGGGGGTCCGGGAGCCGGGCGGGCCCATTCCCATTCCCGCGGCCTCCTGCCCGCCTGCAGCACCAGAAATAGCCGGGCTGACGTCAAGCCCCAAAGCACCCCGGGGG
>NW_024507105.1:463863-465964 GCF_017590055.1 Onychostruthus taczanowskii | reverse complement strand
CTGCCGAGGCGGGGTTACACACGGTGGGGGGGGGTCTCCATAACCGGGGGGGGGGTCGCTGTCCCCAAAAAAGGGGGGATTCCACACCTCGGCACGGTGTCACCCCCCCCCGGCTGGTCCCTGCAGAGCCGCTTGGGGACACGGATCCGGCGGGAAATGTGCTGAGTTGGCAGCTGAGCCCCCCCAGCCCCCCTCGGGGTGCTCCTGTTGAGGGGTGGNGGGGGGGGGGGGGGGGGGGGGGGTCCTGTGCCTTCGTGTTCCCAAAGTGGGGGCTAATCCCCCCCCGGCACATCCCAGATTGGGTTCCGGCAGCGCTGATGCGGATTAACGTCCCTGGCAATTAGGGGGATGTGAGGGGGTGCCATGGAGCTGGGGGGGGTCGTGGGGACCCCAATCCCCCCACAGCCTCCCCCAGTCAGGACAGCCCGTGTCCCCCCAGCCCCCGGGGGAGTTCGGGGGTGCAGCTGGGTCTCGGGGGGGTGTGGGGGGGTAGGGACACAGCGCATCCCCTCCCGGGATCTGCCGTGGCCCCCCCGGCACAATTCCCTATTTATAGCCGGCTCCTCCCGTGCGCCGGCTATTTCCAGGCGCCAGAGAGAATAGCCTGGATTTGGGGGGGGCGTGGGTGAGGGGGGGCCCTGCGGCCCTGCCCTGCCTGGGCTGGGGGGGCTGCATTTGCTCCTGTCACCCCAAAAACCAGGGATGCTCTGTGATTCCCCCCCGCCCCAGCCAGCATCTCCCCACCCCCACCCGCCGAGGAGGGTTTTGGGGAGCTGAGGTTGGTTTTGGGGGTGCACGTGGCCCCCAGTTCGCGGCCCCTTCAGGGGGTGTCTCTCTGCAGAGGGGGGGTCCGGCCGTGAGCCCCCGCTGGAGCTGCTGCCCCGTGTCCCCCTGCACGCTGCCCTGCCCGCTCCAGGTGAGTGGGGGGCCGGCCACCCGTGCCCCCCTCCCCAAAACCCTGTGACACCACCCCAAACCTGGTGACATCCCCCACAGGTGTGCAGGGGGGAGCTGCTGAACGCGAGTGGGTTCAGGTGTGTAAGAGGGAGAGCCCCCCCCCCCCCCCCCCCCCCCCCCCGGGGGGGGGCCGGGGCGGGGGGGGGGGGGGGGGGGGGGGGGGGGGGCCAGGAAAGCGAAGGTCTAGAGAGGGGGCGAGATATGCCGGTGGGTCCGTGGGGGAGTCAGAGTCCTGTGTCTCGCCCCCCGGGCCCGGGCCCGCGGCCCCCGTGGCTAGCACGGGCCGTTGCAAAGGCGCGCCATTTTGGGGGGTAAAGGGGAAGCCCCCCCCCCCCCCCCCCGTGCAGGGACAGGTGTGCAAGGACAGGTGTGCAAGGACAGGTGCTCCAGCCCTGGGGTGCTGCCCCCTCCCGTGTCCCCATTCTGTGGGACACCCCCATTGTGCCCCTCTCTGTCTGGGGGGCCCTGGGCAGCGAGGGGTTAAACTCCCTCACGGGGGGCTCAGGGTGGGCTGTGGCCCCCCTGACCCCAAAGTCCCCCTTTGACACCTCGGGGTTATTTTTAACCCCCCCCGAGCGCTGCCCCCTCCACGGACTGGGTGCTGACACCCCCCCATTGCACCCCAAGACCCCGCGGGGCCCTTTGGGTACCCCCGGCTGGGGCTGGAGGGTTCGGGGGGGCTGCAGGGGTACCCCCAAAGACCCCCCCGGGAGAGCCAAACCCCGGGGCTGTGCTGGGGATGCTCGGGATATCGGGGTGCTGCTTCTCCTCGGGGGGGTCTGGCAGTCCTGGGGGTGTCTGGCTGCCCTGGGGGGGGTCTCTCGGTGCCGGGGGGGGGTCTGGTGCCCCACCTCCGCGCACGGTGACGTCCGTGGGTCCGCGTGGGGACACGTCAGTGCCCGACGTGCGGCCGCGCCAGGTTGGGGAGGGGGGGCTCATTGACATGCACCGCGTGCCCCCCGCCCCCGCCTTCCTGTGTGCGTGGGGCCGGGCCCCCCCCCAGCTCCTGCGTGCCCCGTCCGTCCCTGCCTGGGGGGGTCTGAGCCCCCCGAGGGTGCTGGGGGGGATCGGTGTGTGCTGCAGATGGAGGGGTTTGGATTGGGTGGGGGGCGCTCCGATTTATATTTTGGGGGGGGGGGCCCCC
>NW_024507105.1:457977-463824 GCF_017590055.1 Onychostruthus taczanowskii | reverse complement strand
GCCGCCGCATCCCTGCACCACCCCAAACCTGCCCCTTCAACACCTCCCAGCCCCCTCCATCATCACCGGGAGGGGGTCCCCATCCCTTTTCCCCCCCGACCCAGCGTGTCCGGCAGGGCCGGAGGGGCCCGAGGGGCCGGGGCCGGAGGCGGGGGTGGACGCGGGGCTGGCGGCGGCGCGGGAGCAGCAGCTGCAGCGGGAGCTGGTGGCCCTGAAGCAGCAGCAGCAGCTCCAGAAGCAGCTGCTCTTCGCCGAGTTCCAGAAGCAGCACGAGCACCTCACCCGCCAGCACCAGGTCCAGCTGCAGAAGCACCTCAAGTGGGATATTGGGGTGGATGGAGCTGTTTGGGGAGGGATATTGGGGTGGATGGAGCCATTGAGGGGGATATTGGGGTGGATGGAGCTGTTTGGGGGTTACACTGGCAGTGATGGAGCCATGGGGTTGGGGTGGATGGAGCCGTGGGGGGTGGATATTGGGGTGGATGGAGCCATGGGGGGTGGATATTGGGGTGGATGGAGCCATTTGGGGGGGACACTGGCAGTGACAGAGCCGTGGGGTGTCACTGGTGGCAGTGACGGAGCCATGGGGTGACACTGACGGAGGCTGAGGGAGGGATGGAGCTCTTGGGGGCACACCGGGCGGTGACTGTGCCGTGAGCCACGCTGCTCCTGGGGCCGGGGCCGGGGTCCCACGCGGTGCCCCCGCCCCGCAGCAGCAGCAGGAGGCCCTGGCAGCCCGGCGGCAGCAGGAGCTGGAGCAGCAGCGGCAGCGGGAGCGGCAGGAGCTGGAGCAGCAGCGCCTGGAGCAGCTCCAGAGCCTGCGCCCCAAGGAGCGGGGCCGTGACAGTGAGCCGGGGGGGGGGGCTGCGGCGGGATTTGGGGGTGCAGTGGGCCTGCAGGGTGCTGAGGGGCTGGAGGGAGGGATGTGCTGCCCCCCTGAACCCCCCCGTGCCCCCAGGCGCCATCGCCAGCACCGAGGTGAAGCTGAAGCTCCAGGAATTCCTGCTCAGCAAGACGAAGGAGCCGGGCCCCGGCCCCCCCAACCATTCCCTCCCCCAGCACCCCAAATGTTGGTAGGTGCCCCCGAGCCCTGCAGGACCCCCCCCGAGGCACCGTGGGGGTGACACGGGGGTCCTAGCGGGGTCTCTGCCACCTTGTCCCCCCCCCGCCCAGGGCTCACCACACCTCGTTGGACCAGAGTTCCCCCCCCCAGACCGGCAGCCCGGGGACCCCCCCGTCCTACAAGCTCCCCCTCCTCGGCACCTACGACGGCCGGGACGATTTCCCGCTCCGCAAAACCGGTGGGTGACGGCGGGGAGGGACGTGCCGCGCCCGCGGGGGGCGGCGGTGGCACTCCGGGTGACACGTCTGCGTCGGCAGCCTCGGAGCCCAACCTGAAGGTGCGCTCGCGGCTGAAGCAGAAGGTGGCCGAGAGGAGGAGCAGCCCCCTGCTGCGGCGCCGCGACGGCTCCGTGCTCAGCGCCTTCCGCAAGCGGCACGTGGAGATCACCGGTGCGCGGGGACGCCGGGGACACCGTGGTGGGGACAGCGGGGACGCCGCGGTGGGGACACTGTGGTGGGGACACTGTGGTGGGGACACCGTGGTGGAGACACCCAGGGACACCGTGGTGGGGATACTGTGGTGGGACACCACAGGGACACCCGGGGACACCGAGGGACACCGTGGTGGGGACACCTGGGGACACCATGGTGGGGATACCATGGTGGGGACACCGTGGTGGGGACACCCGGGGACACTATGGTGGGGACACTGGGGACACCGTAGTGGGGACACTGTGGGGATGTCATGGTGGGGACACCATGGTGGGGACACTGTGGGGACACCGTGGTGCGGACACCGTGGTGGGGATACCGTGGTGGGGACACCCGGGGACACTATGGTGGGGACACTGTGGGAACACCGTAACAGGGACACTGTGGGGATGTCATGGTGGGGACACCATGGTGGGGACACTGTGATGGGGACACTATGGTGGGGACACTGTGGGGCCCCCGTGGTGGGGATACTGTGGTGGGGACACCCAGGGACACCATGGTGGGGACACTGTGATGGGGACACTATGGCGGGGACACTGTGGGGACACTGTGGTGGGGACACTGTGGGGACACGGGCCGGGCTCGCGCCTGGGGCTCGCTCACTGGGTGCTTCCCCAGAGCCACTTTGGCCTCCCGCGGCTGAGGTGACACATGTGACACACGTGGGGTGTCAGGGTGTGACACACTGTGTGGCACAGGAGCAGTGTCCCCATGCCCGTGTGACATGCCTGTGTCCTGTGGTGTCGGTGTGACACGGAGCAGTGTCAGTGTGACACAGGGCAGCGTCCGCGTGCCCGTGTGACACGCCTGTGTCCCACTCTGTGTGTGTGACACAGAGCAGTGTCCCCGTGCCCGTGTGACACGCCTGTGTCCCACTCTGTGTGTGTGACTCAGAGCAGTGTCCCCGTGCCCATGTGACACGCCTGTGTCCCACTCTGTGTGTGTGACTCAGAGCAGTGTCCCCGTGCCCATGTGACACGCCTGTGTCCCACTCTGTGTGTGTGACTCAGAGCAGTGTCCCCGTGCCCATGTGACACGCCTGTGTCCCACTCTGTGTGTGTGACTCAGAGCAGTGTCCCCGTGCCCATGTGACACGCCTGTGTCCCGCAGTGTCATCGGTGTGCAGCAGTGCCCCCGGGTCGGGGCCCAGCTCCCCCAACAGCTCCCACGGTGCCCACAACGGCCTGGCCGCCTCTGTCCCCAACATCCACAGCGAGGTACGCCTGGGACAGGGACACGCGTGTGCGCGGGGGGTCCTGTCCCCACACGTGTTGGTGGCGTGTCCCCACATGTGCTGGTGGCCTGTCCTGTTGTGTCCCCAGACTTGCTGGTGTCATGCTCCACATGTGTTGGTGGTGTGTCCCCACACATGTTGGTGGCCTGTTGTGTCCCCACACGTTCTGGTGGCTGCCCTGCACAACGGCCTGGCCGCCTCTGTCCCCAACATCCACAGCGAGGTACGCCCGGGACAGGGACACACGTGTGTGCGGGGGTGGTGTCCTGTCCCCACATGTGTTGGTGGTGTGTCCCCACACATGTTGGTGGCCTGTTGTGTCCCCGCACATTCTGGTGGCTGTCCTGTCCTGTCCTGTCCCCACACGTGCTGGTGGCTGCCCTGTCCTGTCCTGCCCCGTCCTGCCCTGTCCCCACGCGTGCTGGTGGCTGTCCTGTCCTGCCCTGCCCTGCCCTGTCCTGTCCTGTCCTGCCGTGTCCCCCCGGTGCTGATGCCACGTTTGCCGTTCGGTGCCACAGCAGCTCCTGCCCCAGCCCCGTGCCCTGGCCCTGGACGGGGCCCAGCTCAGCCTCTACACGTCCCCATCGCTGCCCAACCTGTCCCTGGGGCTGCAGGCCACTGTCACCGTCACCAGCGCCCACCTCCCCGTGAGTGGGGGCACGGGGACCCTGGGCTGGGTGGCTCTGGGACTTAGCACCCCGTGGTGGGGACATGGGAACCCGATGGGGGGGGCACGGGGACCCTGGGCTGGGTGGCACTGGGACTTGGCACCCCGTGGTGGGAACCCGATGGGGGTGGCACGGGGACCTGGAACCCCACACAGGGAGCATGAGTGACCCCCTGGGGATGTGGGGACACCATGGCGGGTGGCACTGGGACCTGGAACTCCACACGGGAGCATGAGGGACCCCCTGGGGACATGGGGACACCGTCGTGGGTGGCACTGGGACATGGAACGCCACACAGGGAGCATGAGTGTCCCCCTGGGGACATTGGGAGACCGTGGTGGGTGGCACTGGGACCTGGAACCCCGCACAGGGAGCATGAGTGACCCCCTGTGGGCATGGGGACCTGGAACTCCACACAGGGAGCATGAGTGTCCCCCTGGGGACATGGGGACACCGTGGCGGGTGGCACTGGGACATGGAACCCCACAGGGGAGATATGAGTGACCCCCTGGGGACATGGTTACCTGAAACTCCACACAGGGAGCATGAGTGTCCCCCTGGGGACATGGGGACACCGTGGCGGGTGGGATACGGGCATACAGTGTGGGGTGCCACGGTGGCCTGGCACCCTCCAGCAGGAACGTGGGGACCCCACAGGAGTGGCACAGGGAGCTGGCACCCCCAGCGTCACCACTGTCCCCACAGGTGTCCCCCAAGCTGTCCCCACAGGCGGAGGGCGAGCGGCCGGGGGTGCCCCCGGGGGTGTCCCCGCTGCGCCCCGGGGCCACCCTCACCGGCAAGTTCCTGAGCACGTCCTCGATCCCGGGCTGCCTGCTGGGGGTGGCCCTGGACGGGGACACCCCCTCCGGGTCCCCGTCCCTGCTGCAGCACGTGCTGCTGCTGGAGCAGGCGCGGCAGCAGAGCACGCTCATTGCAGGTGAGCCCGTGTGCCTGCCGCGTGTCCCCGCCGTGTCCCCTCTGTGTCCTCCTGGTCCTCCCTCAGTGTCCCCTCAGTGTCCCCCGATCACTCCCTCCGTGTCCCCTCTGTGTCCTCCTGGTCCTCCCTCAGTGTCCCCTCAGTGTCCCCCGATCACTCCCTCCGTGTCCCCTCTGTGTCCTCCTGGTCCTCCCTCAGTGTCCCCTCAGTGTCCCCCGATCACTCCCTCCGTGTCCCCTCTGTGTCCTCCTGGTCCCTCCTCCGTGTCCCCCTCAGAGTCCTCCTCAATGTCCCCTCAGTGTCCCCCCGATCCATCCTCTGTGTCCCCTCAGTGTCCCCCTGATCCCCCCTCAGCATCCCCCTGGTCCTCCCTTGCTGCCCCCCAATCGCCTGTCAATGTCCCCCCAGTCCCCGCTCTTTGTCCCCCCCAGTCCTTCCCCAGTTTCGCCTCAGTTCCCCCCACAGTTCCGTTCACCCCCTCCCTTCCCCCATTCCCACCCCCCCAGCCTGTCCCACATCTCCCCCGGTTCCCCACACCCCGGGGGCGGGCTGGGGGGCTCTGACCCCGCTGTCGCCGTGCCCGCAGTGCCCCTGCACGGGCAGTCCCCGCTGGTGACCGGGGAGCGTGGGGGGGCTCCCCGGGGCAGCAAGCTGCCGCGGCACCGGCCCCTGAGCCGCACGCAGTCCTCGCCGCTGCCGCAGAGCCCCCACGGCCCCCTCCAGCAGCACTTCCTGGACAAGCAGCAGCTCCAGCTGGCCAAGGTGGGCCTGGATGGGGTGGGAATGGGGTGTGGGGTGGGTGTGGGGCATCGCTGACCCCCCCTCAAAGTGCAGCGGTGCGAGCGGGGGAAACTGAGGCAGAGGGTGGGAAAATGGGGAAGGGATGGATAAAGTGGGGGGTGTGGGGTGCAAAGGGGGTGATGAGGCAGATAGAGGGTGTGTGGGGGGGTCATTTAACCCCCGTGCCCCTCCCCCAGCTGCTCCCCAAGGGGGGGGAGCTGGCCCGGCAGCCCCCCACCCACCCCGAGGAGACGGAGGAGGAGCTGACGGAGCAGCAATCGCCCCCCCCGGGGGAGAGGGGTCCCCTCGGCCCCCCCCTCGCCCTCGTGTCCCCAGAGGCCGAGGACCCCCCGGAGCAGCCACAGGACCCCGAGGGCTGCCAGGAGCCGGGTGACAGCGGGGACGAGGCCGAGGCCCCTGGGGACCCTGACGTCACTGAGCTGGGGGTCACCTACAAGCAGGTGAGACTTTGGGGGGGCACCCAAATCCCCCCCTCCAGCTCCCTCCATCCCCCCAGACTCCAGCTCCAGCACCCCTTTGCACGAGCCCCCCTTGCCCTCTCCCCCAGCCGTGTCGTGTGTCCCCTCCCCCTGTTTTTGGGGACGCTGCCGCTGCAGTGATGACTCGGAAGGGTCGGTGACTCATCCCCCCGCTCTGTCCCCCTGTCCCCG
>NW_024507105.1:447543-457904 GCF_017590055.1 Onychostruthus taczanowskii | reverse complement strand
GCTGTGACCCCCCCCTGCCAGTGCCCTGCTGTGACTCACGCCGCCCCCTCCCCAGGTGTACCCCGAGGCGCCGCTGCAGCTCTTCCCCGCGCCCCCCCTGGGGGTCCTGGCTCTGCCCCACCCCGCCCTCGCCCGCACCCAATCGTCCCCGGCCAGCGTCAAACCCCCCCAGCCCGAGGGGCCCCCCAAGCACCTCTTCACCACAGGTACGGCTCTGGGGGGTCGGGGGGTCCCTGTGCCCCGGGGTTCTGTCACGTGGGGGGCTCCTGTCCCGTGGGAGGTGTCAGGGGTGGCTGTGTCCCCCCACCCCCGAGGGTCCCGTTCCGTGGCGGGGTTGTGGATGTTCCTCTCCTGTGGGATTCTCTTCTTCCTTGGGGTTCCCAATCCTGTGGGGTGCCCAGGGGTCCCCTGACTCTGTGCCCTGGGGTTCCCAATGTTTTGGAATGTCCTGGGGTCCCTTCATGCCATAGGATTAGTGTCCCCCTGAGTGGGGCGTCCCTCAGTCTCTTGGGGTTCCCAATGTTTTGGAATGTCCCAGGGTCCCCCTACCCCATAGGATCTCTCTGTCCCCTGGGGTTCCCAGTATTTTGGAATGTCCTGGGGTCCCTCAGTGCCATAGGATCCTTCTGTTCCCTGGGGTTCCCAATACTACCCCATAGGATCTCTCTGTCCCCTGGGGTTCCCAGTATTTTGGAATGTCCCAGGATCCCTCAGTGCCATAGGATCCCTCTGTTCCCTGGGGTTCCCAATACTGGAATGTCCTGGCATCCCTCAGTGCCATAGCATCCCTCTGTCCCCTGGGGTTCCCAATCCTATGGGGTGCCCAGGGATCCCTCAGTGCCACAGGATCCCTCTGTCCCCTGGGGTTCCCAGTATTTTGGAATGTCCCAGGATCCCTCAGTGCCATAGGATCCCTCTGTTCCCTGGGGTTCCCAATACTGGAATGTCCTGGCATCCCTCAGTGCCATAGCATCCCTCTGTTCCCTGGGGTTCCCAATATTTTGGAATGTCCCAGGGTCCCCCTACTCCATAGGATTCCTCTGTGCCCTGGGGTTCCCAATATTTTGGAATGTCCTAGGGTTCCCCTACTCCATAGGATTCCTCTGTGCCCTGGGGTTCCCAATATTTTGGAATGTCCTAGGGTCCCCCTACTCCATAGCATCCCTCTGTCCCCTGGGGTTCCCAGCGTCCCCCAGTCCCACGGATCCCCTTTGTCTCCCTGGGTTCCCCACACCTCGGGGTGCCTGGGGATCCCCATATCCCCTGGCACCCCCCTTCCCCCGGGGGCTGCCCTTCCCTGGGGGTGTCCCGGGGTGCCAGCCGTGCCAGCTGTGCCGTGCCAGGTGTGGTGTACGACACGTTCATGCTGAAGCACCAGTGCACCTGCGGCAACACCACCATCCACCCCGAGCACGCCGGCCGCATCCAGAGCATCTGGTCCCGGCTGCAGGAGACGGGGCTGCTGGGCAAGTGCGAGGTGAGGAGGGGGCTCCCCGTGTCCTGGGGGGGGTCAGGATGGCACGGGGAGCCCCGGGGGGCTCAGCCTGTGCCCCTTCCCAGCGGATCCGGGGCAGGAAGGCGACGCTGGAGGAGATCCAGACGGTGCACTCGGAGCACCACGCGCTGCTCTACGGCACCAGCCCCCTGAACCGCCAGAAACTGGACAGCAAAAAGCTGCTGGGTGGGTGCTGGGGGTCCCCCCCATGCCTGGGAACCCCCTCTCTGGAGCTGGGGTCACCTTGCTGCCCTGTTCCTTGTGATCCCTCTGTTCCCTGAGGGTCCCCATCCCCTGGGGTGTCCAGGAGAGTCTGTGTCCCATGGGGGGTTCCAGTCCTTGGGGTGTTCAGGGGTCCCATGGGATCCCCCTGTCCCCTGGGGTTCCCAATCCCTTGGGGTGCTGTTTTCCCATGGGATCCCCCTGTCCCCTGGCATTCCCAATCCCTTGGGGTGCCTTTTTCCCATGGGATCCCCCTGTCCCCTGGCATTCCCCATCCTTTCGGGTGCCCTTTTCCCATGGGATCCCCCTGTCCCGTGGCATTCCCAATCCCTTGGGGTGCCTTTTTCCCATGGGATCCCCCTGTCCCCTGGCGTTTCCCCATCCCTTGGGGTGCCTTTTTCCCATGGGATCCCCCTGTCCCCCGGGGTTCCCCCATCCCTTGGGGTGTCTGGGGTTCCCCCAATCCCATGGGATCCCCCTGTCCCCTGGCGTTCCCAATCCCTTGGGGTGCTCAGAGATCCCCTTTTCCCACGGGATCCCCGTGTCCCCATCACGCCTTGACCCCGCAGGTCCCATCACTCCGAAGACGTACGCGGTGCTGCCGTGCGGGGGCATCGGGGTGAGTCTGGGGGCAGGGCTGGGGGTGTCCCCGGGGTGGCCGTGCCCCGCTGAGCCCCGGTGTCCCCACAGGTGGACAGTGACACGGTGTGGAACGAGCTGCACTCGTCCAGCGCGGTGCGCACGGCCGTGGGCTGCCTGCTCGAGCTGGCCTTCAAAGTGGCCGCAGGGGAGGTCAAGGTGAGCCTGTGTCACTGTCACTTGCCTCCCTGCAGGTGTCCCTCTCTGTCCCGTGAGTGTCCCTCTGTCCCGGTTGTGCCCCAATGCCACGTGTGTCTCTGTGTCACATGCACATCCCTCTGTGTCCCACCCGTGTCCCTCTCTGTCCCGTGCGTGTCCCTCTGTCCCGGTTGTGCCCCAATGCCACGCGTGTCTCTGTGTCACACACACATCCCTGTGTCCCTCCCTGTCCCGTGTGGGTCCCTCTGCCCCAATGCCACACGTGTCTCTGTGTCCCACCCGTGTCCCTCTCTGTCCCATCCATGTCCCTCTGTCCCAGTTGTGCCCCAATGCCACACATGTCTCTGTGTCACACACATTCCTCTGTGTCCCACCCATGTCCCTCTCTGTCCCAGTTGTGTCCCTCTGTTCTGGTTGTGCCCCAATGCCACACTCTGTGTCCCTCTCTCTCCATTGGACCCCAATGCCACACGTGTCTGTGTCCTACCCGTGTCCCTCTCTGTCCCAATTGTGCCCCAATGCCACACGTGTCTCTGTGTCACACACACATCCCTGTGTCTCTCCCTGTCCCGTGTGTGTTCCATCCATGTCCTTCCCTGTCCCGTGAGTGTCCCTTTGTCCCCGTTGTGCCCCAATGCCACACGTGTCTCTGTGTCACACACATCCCTCTGTGTCCCACCCGTGTCCCTCTCTGTCCCGGTTGTGCCCCAATGCCACACGTGTCTCTGTGTCACACACACATCCCTGTGTCCCACCTGTGTCCCTCTCTGTCCCAGTTGTGTCCCTCTGTTCTGGTTGTGCCCCAATGCCACACTCTGTGTCCCTCTCTCTCCATTGGACCCCAATGCCACACGTGTCTGTGTCCTACCCGTGTCCCTCTCTGTCCCAATTGTGCCCCAATGCCACACGTGTCTCTGTGTCACACACATCCCTCTGTGTCCCACCCGTGTCCCTCTCTGTCCCCCAGAATGGCTTCGCTGTCATCCGCCCCCCAGGCCACCACGCCGAGGAGTCCACGGCCATGTGAGTACAGGGACGGGGCCGGGACCCCTGCCCAGGCCCACCCCCCGCTCCCAGGGCCACCTTCTCCACTGATGTCCCTCGTCCCTTGTCCCTTGTCCCCAGGGGCTTTTGCTTCTTCAACTCGGTGGCCATCTCGGCCAAGCTGCTGCAGCAGCGGCTCAGCGTGGGCAGGATCCTCATCGTGGACTGGGTAAGGGGGGGTCAGGGGGGACCCCACAGGCTTTGGGGCCGGTGTGGGGAGGGGTCCCTGACACCCGGGTGCCCCCCCACCAGGACATCCACCACGGCAACGGGACCCAGCAGGCCTTTTACAGCGACCCCCACGTGCTCTACATCTCCCTGCACCGCTACGACGACGGCAACTTCTTCCCGGGCAGCGGGGCCCCCGAGGAGGTACCGGGGGGAATTTGGGGGGTGGGAGTCCCCCCGTGCCCCCCCCTGCTGTGGCACGGGGTGGGTCACCTGTGGCTGTGGCCAGGTGGGCAGCGGGCTGGGCGTGGGCTACAACATCAACATCGCCTGGACCGGCGGCGTGGACCCCCCGATCGGGGACGTGGAGTACCTGACAGCCTTCAGGTGGGGGGGCTGCACCCGCGGGGGGGCTCCAGGGTGGGAGGGGGCTCTGCCTCGGGGAGTTCCGGTGTGCTGGGGGGGTTCCTGAGCCCCTGGGGGCGTTCCTGAGTCCTTGGGAGGCTGTATCAGGGGGTCCTCTGGATGCTGGGAGGGTCCCTGCACACCTTGGGAGGATCCCTGCACACCTTGGGGGGGTCCCTGCACATCTTGGGGGGATTCTTCACACCTTGGGGGGGTCCCTGCACACCTTGGAGGCGTCCTTCACGCCTTGGGGGTGGTCCCTGCACACCTTGGTGGGGCTCCTTGCACACCTTGGGGGGGTACCTGCTCCCTGGGGGGCTCCCCAAGTCCTGGGGAGCTGTCCCTGTACTCTGGGAGGGTTCCCACGTCCTGGGGGGCTGTCCCTGTACTCTGGAGGGTCCCCACATCCTGGGGGGGTGTCCCTGTACTCTGGGGGGTTCCCACGTCCTGGGGGGCTGTCCCTGTACTCTGGTGGGTCCCCACATCCTGGGGGGGTGTCCCTGTACTCTGGGGGTCCCCACATCCTGGGGGGCTGTCCAGGCTGTATCAGGGGGTCCTCTGGATGCTGGGAGGGTCCCTGCACACCTTGGGAGGATCCCTGCACACCTTGGGGGGGTCCCTGCACATCTTGGAGGGATTCTTCACACCTTGGGGGGGTCCCTGCACACCTTGGGGGCGTCCCTGCACAACTTGGGGGGGTCCCTGCACACCTTGGTGGGGGTCCTTGCACACCTTGGGGCGGTCCCTGCACACCTTGGGGGGGTCCCTGCACACCTTGGGGGCGTCCTTCACGCCTTGGGGGTGGTCCCTGCACACCTTGGTGGGGGTCCTTGCACACCTTGGGGGGGTCCCTGCTCCCTGGGGGGCTCCCCAAGTCCTGGGGAGCTGTCCCTGTACTCTGGGAGGGTTCCCACGTCCTGGGGGGCTGTCCCTGTACTCTGGAGGGTCCCCACGTCCTGGGGGGCTGTCCCTGTACTCTGGTGGGTCCCCACATCCTGGGGGGGTGTCCCTGTACTCTGGGGGTCCCCACGTCCTGGGGGGCTGTCCCTGTACTCTGGAGGGTCCCCACGTCCTGGGGGGGTGTCCCTGCCCTCCCGGGGGGCTCCCCCAGCCCCGGGGGGGTCCCGAGCCGCCGCTGCCCCCAGGACGGTGGTGATGCCCATCGCCAAGGAGTTCTCCCCGGACCTGGTGCTGGTCTCCGCCGGCTTCGACGCCGTCGAGGGCCACCTGTCCCCTCTCGGTGGCTACTCCGTCACCGCCAAGTGTGAGTGGGGTCCGGGGGCATCCCGGGGTGAGGACCCCGGCCCGGCCGCCCCTCACCCCGTGCCCGGTGCCCCCCCAGGTTTCGGGCACCTGACGAAGCAGTTGATGATGCTGGCGGGGGGCCGGGTGGTGCTGGCGCTGGAGGGGGGACACGACCTGACGGCCATCTGCGACGCCTCGGAGGCCTGTGTCACCGCCCTGCTCGGCCTCGAGGTACGGGGGGGACACCCCGAGCCCCCCAGCCCTTCCCCAGGGCCGTGTTGGGGCGCACGCCCCATGCCGTGCCTCAGTTTCCCCTCGTTGCTTGGTGAGGGGCTCTGGTCCCATCCCTGCCGTGGATTTGGGGGTGCTGGTGGCAGTTTGGGGGGCCTGGTGGCAGTCTGGGGGTGCTGGTGGCAGTCTAGGGGGGTGGTGGCAGTTTAGGGGTGCTGGTGGC
Source organism: Onychostruthus taczanowskii (assembly GCF_017590055.1). Classification (NCBI taxonomy): domain Eukaryota; kingdom Metazoa; phylum Chordata; class Aves; order Passeriformes; family Passeridae; genus Onychostruthus; species Onychostruthus taczanowskii. The sequence continues at coordinate 452,073 of NW_024507105.1, read as the reverse complement.
TGGCTGGGGGTGCTGGTGGCAGTCTGGGGGTGCTGGTGGCAGTCTAGAGGGGTTGGTGGCAGTCTGGGGGAGCTGACAGGGTGTGCCCCCCAGCTGGAGCCCCTGGACCCGGCCCTGCTGCAGCAGAAGCCCAACGTGAACGCGGTGGCCACGCTGGAGAAGGTCATCGAGATCCAGAGTGAGGACGGGGCCGCGGGAGCTCCCCGAGGGGTCCCCGGGGACACGGAGGGGACACGGGGGGACACGGGGGGACAGCGGCCGCTCCGTGCCAGCCCCCTGCTGTCCCCGCAGGCCGGCACTGGGGCTCCGTGCGGCGCTTCGCCGCCGCCGTGGGCCGGTCCCTGCTGGAGGCGCAGCGCGGGGACACCGAGGAGGCCGAGACGGTGACAGCCATGGCCCTGCTGTCCGTGGGCGCCGAGCGCGCCGGGACGGAGCCACAGGCCAGGTGGGACACGGGGGACAGGGAGGGACACGGAGGGACACGGAGGGAGTGTGACAATGGGGGACATGGGGGAAGTGTGACAATGGGGGACATGGGGAGTGTGTGACAATGGGGGAACATGGCAGGGGTGTGACAATGGGGAACACAGGGGGAGTGTGACAATGGGGAACACGGGGGGACACGGGGGGAGTGTGACAATGGGGGACACGGGCGGAGTGTGACAATGGGGGACATGGGGGAAGTGTGACAATGGGGGACATGGGGAGTGTGTGACAATGGGGGAACATGGCAGGGGTGTGACATTAGGGGACACAGTGGGGCTGAGTGGAGCCAGGTGTGACACCGGGGGACACGGCTGGGGGGTGTGACACAGGGGGACAAGGGGGACACGGTGGGGCCGAGTGGAGCTGGGTGTGACACTGGGGAACGTGGCTGGGGGGTGTGGCACTGGGGGACACGGGGGGACAAGGGGGACACAGTGTGGGGTGAATGGAGCCAGGTGTGACACCGGGGGGACACAGCTGGGGTGTGTGGCACTGGGGGACACAGGGGACCTGAGGGGGGTGTGACACTGGGGAATATGGGGGGACAAGGGGGACATGGAGCTGGGTGTGACACTGGGGGGAACACGGGGGACACAAGGGACACGGGGAGGGTATGACACGTTGGGACACGGAGGGTGTGACACTGGGGGACATTGGAGGGGTGAATGGAGCCGGGTGTGACACCAGGGGGACATGAGGGGGGTGTGTGACACTGGGGGACAAGGGGGAACATGGGGACACAGGGAGGGTGTGGCACTGGGGGACATGGAGAGGATGTGACACTGGGGGACACGGCGGGTGTGACATTGGGGGACATGGTGGGGGGGTGAATGCAGCCAGGTGTGGCTCCGGGGGGACACGGGGAGGGTATGACTCGTGGGGACACGGGGGACACAGAGGGTGTGACACTTGGGGACATGGTGAGGGGGTGAATGGAGCAGGGTGTGACACCGGGAGGGACACTGGGGGTGACAGACACTTGTCCCTGCCCTGGCCAGGCCAGCAGAGGAGCCAATGGAGGCCGAGCCCACGCTCTGACCCGCCCGGATCATCCAGCAAACCAAGGAACACCCGGAAGAGATGAAAAACACACGCAAAAAAAAAAAATCAAAAAAAAAAAAAAAGGCAGAAACCGAAAGGAAAACCAGAAAAAAAAAGAGGAAAATATTTTCTTTTTCTATTAAAAAGAGGAGAAAAACACAAAAAAAAAAAATCCCCCCGCCCGTCCTGTGCCCCCGGCTCCCCGCGGTGTTTGCGGTCGTGTCTCTTGTGCAGCAGCAGTTCCACCAGCACCCCCTGTCCCCCCGTGTCCCCCCCGTGTCCCCCCGTGTCCGTCGGGTCCCCCCGGCGCTGCCCGGACCCCCCCGGGGCTCCTCGAGGTTTTTTTTAGGGTTTTTTCCTTATTTTCCCCCTATTTTTGTGTCTCCCCCTGCCTCGTTCCCTCCCTGGCTCCGGATCCGTCCCCCCCCCGGGGGAGGCGATGGGAAATATTCGTGCCTTTAAGTGAGTATTTTTTTTTTTTTTAATGCCTTAATTTCCCTTCGTTTTGGGCTTTTTCTTAATTTTCTTGGGGTTTTTTTTTTTTTCCCTTCGGCCTCCCCGTTTTGGATGGGGACGTGAGACAAAGGGACGAGCCCTGTCCCCCACCCCCCTGTCACTTTGTCACCCCGGCGCCTTTGTTGGGATCAAATTTATCCTTATAGGAGAAAGAAAAAAAAAAAAAAGAGAGAAAAGGAAAAAAAATAGAGGAAAAACCACTTTATTTTCCTGTTTTGTCACCAGCCGGAGGGGCCTCAGAGCGATTTTAGCTTTAAAAGAGAGAAAACCACCCAATCCCCCCCCCAAAAAAATGGATATAATTTTATTACAGATGGATTATTTAATAGTATTTTTTTAATTGGGGGGAGGAGGGGGGGGGACAGGGACAGCACATCGTGGGTTAAATTATTCCGGGGGTGGGGGGGAATTTGGGGTGGTCCCAAATTAGGACAGAGGGACGAGGTTGTCCTTGTCACCTCTCCTGGGTGAGGAGGGGGGACCGTGCGTGTCCCCAAGGCTGGGGACACCCCGAGAGTGGCGGGGGATCCCCCTCCCCATCCCAGGAGAGGGGTTTGGGGAGGGGAGGAGGGTCTCTGCCCCCCCCCGGCAGCGTGCCCGGCTTGCTTTGGGCTGGTGTCCCCCCCCCTCCTCTCGTGTGTCCCCCCCCCTCGTGTGTCCCCCGTGTCCCCCGTCCGTCCCCGCTCACGCTCGCTCTGGGTCTCGGTTCGGTATTTTGTAAGATGTCACCGATGTTCGTCCTTGTATAAATAAACTGTTTCTGGCAATACCCGCCGGGCCCGCTGCCTTTGGGGGTGCTGGGGGTGTCCCCGTGTCCCTTTTCTTGTCCCCGTGTCCCTTTTCTTGTCCCCGTGTCCCTTTTCCTGCCCTATGTCCCCACGTGCCTCAGTTTCCCCAGGCACCGCAAGAGGCGCAGGGAGGGAGCTGGGCGGGTCCCCTTTGTCACCCCCGGGCTCGGGGGGCTCTGTCCCCGCTGTCCCCTCCCTCTGACCGTGTGTCCCCCCCCCCAGCACTCGGGACCCGGCTCGGTTCTGGAGCTTTATTTGGTACCAAACCGGGGTGAGGGGGGGTCCCGGCGGGTCGGGGGGGGTCCCGGCAGGTCGGGGGGGGTGCCATCCCTGCTGCGGAGGGGATGGGACAGCTGGGGACAGCGGTGGCAGCTCAGTGTCCCCGGCTGTCCCTGGGCTGTGCCCCCAGACCCGCTGGGCACGGGGCACCCCCGGGGGGCACGGACCCCCTACCCGCGGTGAGGGGGGGTCCCGGGGGCAGCTGAGGGTGAGCGGGAACCGGGACAACTGCTCGGTTTGGGGGGAAGGAGGAAGAGTGAACTGGGAACAGCAGAAACCCCCCCACTCAATTTGGGGTCCCGGGGGAAAGGGAGGGTGAGGATGAACTGGAAACAGAGCAGGGCCCCCCACTCAGTTTTGGGGTCCCGGGGGAAAGGGAGGGTGAGAGTGAACTGGGAATAGAGCAGGACCCCCCATTCAATTTGGAGGTCCCTGGGAAAGGGAGGGTGAGAGTGAACTGGGAACAGAGCAGAAACCCCCCACTCAGTTTGGGGTCCCGGGGGAAAGGGAGGGTGAGAGTGAACTGGGAATAGAGCAGGACCCCCCATTCAATTTGGGGGTCCCTGGGAAAGGGAGGGTGAGGGTGAACTGGAAACAGAGCAGGGCCCCCCACCCAATTTGGGGGTCCCGGGGAAACTGGGAATAGAGCAGAAATCCCCCACCCCACTCAGTTTGGGGGTCCTGGGGAAAGTGAGGCTGAGAGTGAACTGGAAACAGAGCAGAAACCCCCCCAATTAATTTGGGGGTCCCTGGGGAAAGGGAGGGTGAGGATGAACTGGGAATAGAGCAGAAACCCCCACTCAGTTTGGGGGTCCTGCGGAAAGGGAGGGTGAGGATGAACCAGGACAGGAGCGGGGACCCCTTACTCAGTTTGGGGGTCCCTGTGGCAAAAGGAGTGTGAGAATGAACTGGCAACAGAGCAGACACCCCCTACTCAATTTGGGGGTCCCTGTACAGGTGGAGACGAACCGGCAGCAGATCCCCCTCACTCCCCACCATTCTGGGGTGTGGTCTAGGGGGTTGCCCGGAACCTCCGGAGGGTGAGGATGAGCTGGGGCAGGAGGGAGCCCACCAGCACGGGCCCCAGGGCGTAGCGGGCACCCACGTTCAGGTACCACAGGGCCGTGCCGTCGCTCTTGGGCAGCTTGTGCAGCACGTCCAGGGCCAGCAGCCCCAGCGTGGCGCTGCCCAGGGGCGGCTCCAGCCCCGGCGGCTCCTCGGCGGCCCGGCGGCTCGGGCGGTGCCTGGCGGCCAGGGCCAGCCCCAGGGCGCTGCCGCTCACCCGGCACAGCGAGGCCCAGGGTCGCGTCTCCGGTCGCAGCCAGGTTGGATCCGAGCACCGGGAGCTGGCCCGGCGGAGGGACCTGCGGGGACAGCGAGGGGGTCGGGGTGTGTGTCTCCCCCCCCCCCCAAAAAGGCC
>NW_024507105.1:414938-447316 GCF_017590055.1 Onychostruthus taczanowskii | reverse complement strand
GTGGGGGGTGTGGGCCCCCCCCCCCCCCAGAAATGGCTCTGGGGGCAGCCCCCTCCCCCAAATGGATCTTTGGAGCTGGGCCTGGCAGCCCCGGGGGGCACATCCCGGTGGTCAGTCCCAAAAACACTGCAGCAGGTTCCTGGGGGTGCCTCCCTCCAGACCGGAGGGCTGCTCTCCGGGGATACCCCACCCCGGTGGGCACAGCCCTGGGGTACCCCCTGACACCCCGGAAGGCTGGTCCCTGTGACACCCCTGTCCCCCTGAGACACCCCTGTCCCCCTGAGACACCCCTTTGCCCACGGGACACCCCTTTTCCCCTGTGACATCCCTCCCCCTGCCCCTCTGTCCCCCTGTCCCCGGGCTCTCACCAGTCCAGGTCCAGGCCCGCGGCCGTGGCCAGCCCGTGCAGGGCCAGCGCGCTCAGGAGCAGCCCCAGCGCCGTCAGCAGGAAGAAGCGGACCTTGAGGAAATTGGGGGGCCGGCGCTGCAGCCCCCAGCCCAGAGCCATCCCTGGCGGCGGGGACAGGCGGGGTCGGCACTGGGATGCGCTGGGAAGGGGCTGGAGGGAAGGGGAAGGGGCTGGGGTGCGCTGGGAAGAAGGGGCTGGAGGGAAGGGGAAGGGGCTGGGGCGCGCCCCTCACCTGCCAGGGAGCCGGTGATCACCTGATGGGGGAAGTGGGCCAGGACGAAGACCCGGGAGAGCCCCATGGCCACCAGCAGCAGGATGTAGAGCAGGAACGGGATCAGCCTCAGCAGCCGGCTGGAAGGGAACGGAGCAGGGAGGGGGCGGGATGGAGGAAAGCACAGCTGAAGGGGGCTACAAAAAAACCCCGGGGGGCATTCAGGGGGTCTCTCCCGAGCTGCCAGAGGAGGGATTTGTCCCCCTGGAACCGCCCTGCTGGGAGGGGAGGGATTCTAATCACCATCCATGGGTGCTGCACACTGAGTGGGGGTCCCACTCCCAGCCCCTCTTCCCTCTGGAAGCTGCCAAGGGACTGAGCGGGGGTCCCACTCCCACCCCCTCTTCCCTCTGGAAGCTGCCAAGGGACTGAGCGGGGGTCCCACTCCCACCCCCTCTTCCCTCTGGAAGCGGCCAAGGGACTGAGCGGGGGTCCCAATCCCACCCCCTCTTCCCTCTGGAAGCCCCCAAGGGACTGAGCGGGGGTCCCAATCCCACCCCCTCTTCCCTCTGGAAGCCCCCAAGGGACTGAGCGGGGGTCCCACTCCCACCCCCTCTTCCCACGGGTGCTCTGGAAGCTCCCAAGGGACGGTGTCTCCATCCCGGGACTCCTCCTGCCTGCTCTCCGTGGGTTCTGCCCCACAGGAACGCCCCCACATCCCACCCCCCCCGTTCCCACAGAGGCTCGGGGCGCTGCCCCTGCCCGTCCCGGACTCACCTCCGGGTGTACCTGGATAGCGCCTTGCTCAGGGCGGTGACAATCGGCCACAGGGCCGCCCCCAGGATCATGCAGTGGCCCGAGGGGCTCCCTGGGGGATGAAACACAGGGGGGTCCGCGTCCCGGCAGGGGAGAGCTGGCAATGTCCAGCCCAACCCTTCCCGCTGCTCAGGAATGGCTTTTCCCACCTCCAGCCCAGCGCTCCCACACGGGGGGGCTCCTGCGGCTCCTCCCCGGGGGTCGCGGGGCTGCCCGAGCTGGGGGCTCACCTGGTCCGGTCTCGCAGGTGATCGGGAACTGGCGCAGCGGGAGCTGCTCCCGCTCGGACAGCCCCGACTCGTGGATCCACCAGTACGGGCGCTCCCCGAACAGGAACCTGCGGCAGCGACAGCGGGGGGCGTGGGAGAGAGCCCCGGCACCGGGACACGACCCCTGCAGCCCATCCCGAGAGCCCCGGCACCGGGACACGACCCCTGCAGCCCATCCCGAGAGCCCCGGGACCGGGACACGATCCCTGCAGCCCATCCCGAGAGCCCCGGCACCGGGACACGACCCCTGCAGCCCATCCCGAGAGCCCCGGCACCGGGACACGACCCCTGCAGCCCATCCCGAGAGTCACGGCACCGGGGCACGATCCCTGCAGCCCATCCCGAGAGCCCCGGGCCCGGGACACGATCCCTGCAGCCCATCCTGAGAGCCCCAAGACTGGAACAGGATCCCTGCAGCCCATCCCGAGAGCCCCGGGACAGGGGCACGATCCTTGCAGCCCATCCTGGGGGATCCAGGGGGGCATGATCCCTGCAGCCCATCCTGAGAGCCCCAAGACCGGAACAGGATCCCTGCAGCCCATCCCGAGAGCCCCGGGACCGGGACACGATCCCTGCAGCCCATCCTGGGATCCAGGAGAGCAGGATCCCTGCAGCCCATCCCACAACAATCCCATCCCCAGGGTTGAAGCCACAGAGGATCAGGATCCCTGCAGCCCATCCCTGGGATTTCCAGCAGAGCAGGATCCCTGCAGCTCATCCCAGGATTTCCAGCAGAGCAGGATCCCTGCAGCCCATCCCAGGATGAAGCCACAGAGGATCAGGATCCCTTTCCAGCCCCGATGCCTCCCGGGCTTTTCTCTGCCAGGAATTCCTGGCAGATGCTGGGGCAGCTCGGGTGACCCTGCAGAATGCCACAGGCAGGGAGCACCTGCCCAGAATGCCACAGGCAGGGAGCAGGAGTGTCCCAGTGCCCCCCCTCCACGTGCCCCCCTCACCACTTGAGCACCACGTTGAGCCACTCGGCCACCAGGGCGATCCAGAGGACCATGAGGGACACGTGCTCGTCCAGGCCGCGGGCCAGCGGGAAGCAGACGGTGTAGATGGAGTTGGGATCCAGCTGGGAGCTCAGGAAGAGCCAGATCTGCTCCAGCCAGGGCGGCCCAGCCTGCAGGGCCACGGCGGCGTGGATCCCGGCCTCGTGCAGGGCATCCATGGCACTGGGCTGGGACACAGCAGGGAGATCAGCCCCGGCACAGATCCCCTGGGATCCCCTGGGGACAGGCTGGGAGGTGGCTGGATCCCTTGGGGACAGGCTGGGAGGTGGCTGGATCCCCTGGGATGCCTTGGCACTGGTTCAGGCAGTCATTCCCCACTCGAAGTTCGCCCACAAGTGGCTCCCAGGTTTCTGGCCGAGGGCAGAGCACACCCGTGCCTCTGGGACGGGGCCAGGCCCGGATCCCGGCGGTTGCTCTGGGATTTGCTGGAGCGGCTGAGATGCTCCAAAGAGCCACCACCTCCCTGGGGCTTTCCCTTGGAAACCTCCTGGGTCTCCTGTGGCCATTCTGCACGAGGCCTGGGCTCTCCCTGGGGTCTCCCCGAGCCACCCTTGCTATTCCTTGGCGCTTCCCGGGGGTCTCCCTAAGGCGGCTCCTGGGGTCCCTCGGGGCCTCCCTGTGCTCTCAGGCCCGAGGCCTCCCTGGGGTCTCCCTACATCAGGGCCGCGGCCTCCCCATTCCCACCAGCAGCCTCTGAGCCTCCCGGTGGCGCTGCCCACCCCCCGGTACCGGCGGGAGGTACCTGAGGGGGGGGCTCCATCCCGGGGACCCCTCAAAACTCCCTCCCGCCGCTCTCAGCGCCCTCTTCCGCCTACACTTCCCATCACTGCCCGCGGGGCGGCGCGCTACGGCGGGGCGGGAGGGACAAACCGCGGCCGGGCAGGCGTCAGCCAATCAGAGCGCTGGGCGGAGCAGATCGGCGGGGCGGAGCACCAATCCCCGCCCTCGCTGCCGCGCGGCCCCGCCCCCGCCGCGCCTGGCCGAGGCGAGCGGAGCCGCGGGCGCTGCGGGCGGACAAGATGGCGGCGCCGGGCGAGTACTTCAGCGTGGGCAGCCAGGTGTCCTGCCGCACCTGCCAGGAGCAGCGCCTCCAGGGCGAGGTCGTCGCCTTCGACTACCCCAGCAAGATGCTGGCGCTCAGTATCCACCCGCCCGCGCCTCGCCGCGCTGGTCCCGGCCCCGGCGCGGCCCGCTCGGGCCTCTGCGGCCCGCCCGATGAGGGGGGGGGAGGCGTGAGGGAGGGAGGGGAAAGGGGGGAAGGAGGGGAGGGGGTGTGAGGGGATCGAGGTGGGCGGCGACAGGGAGGGGTTTGAGGGGTAGCGGGAGACCCCCGGGGGATGGGGGGAGCGGGGAGTCCGCTCGGGAGGTTTTTTGGGGGAATTGGAGAGGTTTGTAGTGGGGTGAATGGGGGGATTGGGGAGCTAGTGGGGGGTTTGGGAGCCCGTACTGGGGGGAGTGGGGGATGGAGGGGCCCTGAATGAGAAAGAGCTTCTCGGGGGGAGCGGGGAGCTCTGTACTGGTTTGAATGGGGGCAGAGAGAGCACCCAGTTTGGGGGAGAATGGGGGGGACTGTGGTGTCCTGGAGGTTTTTTTGGGGGGGTGGGCAGTGAGGAATCCTATAGTGGTGTGAGTGGGGGTGTGGCATTGACTGTAGGGGGTTGGGGAGCCTTGTGTTGGGGTGAGTGGGGGCAGTGGGGTGCTCCCTGGCCTCCCCCCCAGTGTGAATATACATGGATATGGTTTTGTTTGGAATCTGCAAGGAACGGGAAAAGCTGAGAGCTGTTGGAAAGCAGTGGAGGGTCCCAGGAGAGGGGAGGGAAGGGTTGGAGTTCTGGGGGAGCCCAGGGGTGGGTTCTGCAGGGAATGAGGAGCTGGGAGAGGGTTTTGTGGCTGGAGCTGTGGGAAACACAACAGGAAAAGGCCCCCTGGGATGTGGTTGGAGCCAGGGGAGCTGCCAGGTCCCACTGGAGGCAGCAGCAAAGTCTCAGAGGGTCCAACAGGTTGCTCAGTGCTGCTTGTCAGCCCCACGGGGGGCTGGGCCCTTCCCAAAATCCAGCTGTTCCTGCCACAGCTGGGGGGCTCCAGCTCATCCCCCAAAGCGGGGACTAGAATTGCCTGGCTTTCTGCTCGCCACTGAAGGGTGTGTTTTAGGGAGGGCTCCACCTGGTGCTCAGGGGGCTGGGAGAGGAACAGGGGCTTCCATGAGGATCTCTTCCAGGGGGAGATGGTGTTGGCATGGAAGAGGCTCTCCATGCTGTGCTTCCTGCTCCATCCATCCATCCATCATCCATCCCCCATCCATCCATCCATCCATCATCCATCCATCCATCCATCATCCATCCATCCATCATCCATCCATCCATCCATCCATCCATCCATCCATCCATCCATCCATGCATCCATCATCCATCCATGCATCCATCCATCCTCATGGGAGCAGAGGAATTGTGCAGGAATCCCTGTCAACTCTGGAAGGGATGGGATTTTTTTAGTGGTGCTGTCTCATTCCCAACAACCAACCTTGTGTGTCCCTCTCCTGGGAGCTCCCTTCCTTCCAGAGCAGGGAATGCTCCTGGGGATGCTGCTGCCTGCAGGAGGAAAGAGTTTTGGTGGGAAAAGTACAAATTTGGTGGTGCTGGTTCAGGCCAGTGGTGGTGGTGGGCTGGTGCTGGTGGACCAGGACTGGAAAACTCAGTCTGGAGTTGGGATAGAGCAGGATCAACACCAACCAGTGCAAAGGGAGATGAGTGAGATGGGATCACTGATGATCCCAACTGGGGGCACGGGAGCAGAGGAGCTTCCCACAAACCCAACCTTCTCCTGGTTTGCTCCTGGGCCGTGTCCCACCTACAAAAACCTCTCCCTGGATTTGTTTTCCTTAATCCCCTCCTCCAGAATGCCCCTCTTCCAGTGGCAAGCCCAACCACGCAGACATCCTGCTCGTAAACTTACAGTACGTGTCAGAAGTGGAAATAATCAATGACCGCACGGAAACGCCTCCCCCTTTAGCCTCCCTCAACGTCAGCAAGGTGAGAGAGCCCCTCAGCAGGGATCCCCCAGAATCCTGCAGGGATCCCCCAAAATCCTTCAGGGATCCAGCAGGATTCACCACTGGAGCTGCTCCCAGTGCAGCTTCCGGAGTTCCATCCTGGATCTGGGGTTTGGTGATTTGGGCTCTGGGTTTTGGCAGTTTGGGGCCTGGATTTTGTTGGGTTTAGTGTCTGGGCTTTTGGCATTTAGGGCCTGGTTTTTGGGTGGTTTTGGAGCCTGGATTTTATGTCTAGATTTTTGGTGTTTGGGGATCCGGATTTTGGTATTTTTGGGGTCTAAGGTGATCTTGTTTTGGGACTTGCATTTTGAGGGGTTTGGAGCCTCGGGTTTTGCTAGTTTGGGTCTAGGTGGTGGTGTCTGGGGTCTGGATGCTATTTTGGATCTAGATTTTGGCATTTTGGAGTGCACAGGAAGGGTAAAGGTGAACTCATAAAGGGGAACTCGTGGAATTCTGAGGAATTGCTTTACATCCATCCTGGAATGGGATCACTGCCAAATCCCAGTGATGTGAAAAACAGGGGAGGTGACCCCGAGCCCTCAGTGCTGGGATGAACCCAGGTGTGGCGTGCTCAGTTGTCACCTCCTTGTCCCACAGGGACACCTCTCCCGGGGCCTCATGCCACACAGGTGGCACCACCTGGGTGTCCATCCCCTCCTGGGTCCCTTCCCGATGGATTAAAACGTCCAAGGGCTCGGATGACACAGCTGCCACCACGATGTGACACTTGGCTGTCACTGCAGCGAGTGACATGGCTGGGAGCACAGCCCGAGGGGAACCCCCTCAGGAATTCCAGTGCTCACTTTGGGGAATCCCTCAGGAATTCCAGTGCTCACTTTGGGAAATCCCTCAGGAATTCCAGTGCTCAATTTGGGGGATCCCTCAGGAATTCCAGTGCTCAATTTGGGGAACCCCTCAGGAATCCAGTGCTCAATTTGGGGGATCCCTCAGGAATCCAGTGCTCACTTTGGGAAATGCCTCAGGAATTCCAGTGCTCAATTTGGGGGATCCCTCAGGAATTCCAGTGCTCACTTTGGGGAACCCCTCAGGAATCCAGTGCTCACTTTGGGGAGCCCCTCAGCAATTCCACTGCTGACTTTGGTCTTCTCCAGCACCCCAGAATTGTGGGTTTGGTGTGTGGGGCAGTGCCAGCTGCAGCTGGGTTGGAAGGGGCTGTTCCAGGGCAGGAGGGCCGTTCCGTGGCTCTGCCCCACATCCCCATGGGGGCTCAGGCCTGGGAGGGTGGTGCTGGTACTGGTTGGACTGGGAGAAGGAGCTGTGTGCACATGGGAGTGCTGGCAGCACTCCAGGGAGCCCAGAGAGTTGGGGACTTTTGGGGACACCCCTGTCCCACGGGGCTGGCACTCCCCTGAGGACCTTGGCACAGCCATCCGGTGCCAATGCAGTGAGATTTTGGAGGGATCCCCTTGATCTCCCCAGCCTGCTGGCACCCAAGTGGGGTAAGGGGCCACCCTGGCCCTGGGGGACCCTGGCATGGCCCCTGGTGGCCCTGGCATGAACCTTGGTGGCCCCCAAGGTCCCTCCTTGCCTGGTGCTGTGAATTCCCAGCCACTGATGAGGTGTGTGCAGGGAACTCCTCGGAGTGCTGGCATCCAGGGGCTGCAGCTGCAGGGCTGAGCCATTTCCTCTTGGGAAATGGGAACATTTCCTCTTGGGGTGGCCAGGGAGGGGGCTGATGAGCCCAGGGATGGACCCCGTGGCTCTTGGGAAATGGGAACATTTCCTCTTGGGGTGGCCAGGGAGGGCTCCCCTGCTGCAGGGAGCTGATGAGCCCAGGGATGGATCCCGTGGGAATGCTGGGGTGCTGCTGCTGGCACCTCTCCTGGGGGTTCCAGTCACCTCCTGGTGGCCTCTTGTCAGGGCTGTCCCCAAGTCTGGGTGCAGCAGATGCTGGAGGAGCATCCCAAGGCCTGGGACAGAGGGGATCCACCCTCAGGCTGGGGAGGGGGATCTGGTCTGGCTGGGAAGGGGATCTGCTCAGGGGGGACACGGCAGAGGGGATTCCCAGGGCTCTGTCCCACAGCTCCAGCCCGGTGTGGTGGGGGGATTCCACTTCTCCAGCCTTGGGGCAGCCCCCCTGCAGGGGTGAGGGGCTGTGGGACCCGAGGGAAGGCTGGGAAGGGTGTGGGGTGCAGGGAAGTTCTGTGGAACGTTGTGCCTGCTTTGGAAGCCTGGCTGGTGGTCTTGGAGAGAGCCATTCCCACATGGAATGGGGTGGGTGGCTTGTGAGGGTCAGGAAGGCTCCTGTCCCTGCTGAGGCATTCAGGGAGCACATGGAGACATCCCAGTGCTCCTGCAGTGCCTGCTCCCACCAAGAGGGGCTTGGGATGGCTGGGAGGGGGACTCCTGTCCCTGAGGGTCCCTAAAGTGTCCCCAGGCAGAGGGAGCTCGGGCTTTCCATCCTCAGAGGGGCTTTGGAAGGGGTGAGACCCCCCTCAGCCAGCAGCAGGAAGCCAGAGCAGCTCTGGGTGTGCTCCCAGGGATGAGGAGGCTCCAGGAGGAGGAAGAGGAGGGATGATGCTGGTGTGGCTCCTCCACTGCGGCAGCTCCAGCCAGGAAAAGGCAGCTGGTCCAAGGCTGCTGCCTCCAGGCTCTGCTTCCTTCTCCTCCCACATCCATGGGATTCAACATGGGGGAGGCCGGGGTCGGGGTTTTCCATCTCTATTCCAGCACCCTGTGTGTAATCACACCTCCCCACACACGGATGCGACTCCCAGATAACCAATTCTGGTTATTTTTTGGGAACAAACCAACTGCTGCAGGCTAAAGTTGCTCCTGCTCCTGCGTGGAGCATTTACTCCCAGCTTGTTGGGTGTTCCAGGCTCCTGTTCCCCATCTCCATCCCAAGTAAACTGAGTAGTGAGGGGGGGGTTTGCACCTAAAATACCAGAATTCATTCAGAAAAGGCCGAGGGGAAGGGGCAGGGGGATGTGAGAAGATGGCACCACCATTCCCAAATCTCTGGGAGGCCCTGGCAGTGGTGAGGGTGCCTCCAGAGGGGAATTCAGGCTGGAATCACAAGGGGCAGAGCCGTGTCTGGGGGGTCCCTGTGTCCCCTCTGCTCCCAGCCCAATCCCCCCCTGTCCCCGTGTTTCCCCAGCTTGCCAACAAAGCACGGACGGAGAAGGAGGAGAAGATGAGCCAGGCGTATGCAATTAGTGCTGGTGTCTCTCTGGAGGGGCAGCAGCTCTTCCAGACCATCCATAAGACGTGAGTGCCCACCTCGGGGTCCCCAGTGCCCGCCTCGGGGTCCCCACGCTCCTTTTTGGGGTCCCTCACAGCATTTTTGGGGCATTGCCATCTCTGGCTTTGCTCTGCTGTGTCCTGGGTGGGATCCTTGGTGGGGAGGGGGGCTCCCTGCCTGCTCCTGCTTCCTGCCTGGCACATCCCACCCCCCTGGACTCCCACCCCTCTGGGTGACCCTGGAGCGACCAGGGGGGGCTCTTTGCCCCCTCAGTGGGACACAAACCCACCCTGGGGGGGCAGCAGTGACGTTCCCTGATGCCGTTGTCCCTCCCCTCAGCATTAAAGACTGTAAATGGCAGGAGAAGAACATAGTTGTGATGGAAGAAGTCGTCATTGCCCCTCCCTACCAGGTGGAAAACTGCAAAGGCAAAGAGGGGAGCGCCCTGAGCCACGTACGCAAAATAGTGAGTGTGGGCTGGGGACAGGGCAGGGTGGCACGTGCTGGCAGGGTGGCACGTACTGGGCACAGCCAGGAGCCCCTCCTTGGCTGGGCTCCAGCCCCTCCTGGCATCCCCTTCCCTCTCCAGACCCCCCTGCCTCCCCTTTTTCAGTCGTGTGTTCAGAAGGGTGAGCAGGGCTGGGGATACTGGAAGGACTGGGCGGGTGTCACCTCCCTGGGGACACCTGAGACCCCTCCTGGCTTGGCTTCCAGCCCCTCCTGGGGGTTCTCCAGCCCCTCCTGGGGGTTCTCCATCCCCTCCTGAGGTTCTCCATCCCCTCCGGGGGTTCTCCATTCCCTCCTGAGGTTCTCCATCCCCTCCTGGGGTTCTTCATCCCCTCCTGGGGTTCTCCATCCTCTCCAGGGGTTCTCCATCCCCTCCTGGGGTTCTCCAGCCCCTCTGGAGGTTCCCCAGCCTGTCCTTTCTTGGCCTTCAGCCCCACCCAGGGTTCTCCATCCCCTCCCAGGGGTTCCCCATCCCCTTCTGGCATCTCCATCCCCTCCTGGGGTCTCCCCATCCCCTCCTGGTGTTCCCCATCCACTCCTAGGATTCTCCATCCCCTCCTGGTGTTCCCCATCCCCTCCTGGGGTTCTCCATCCCCTCCTGGCATCTCCCCATCCCCTCCTGGGGTTCTCCAGCCCCTCCTGGGGTTCTCCAGCCCCTCCCAGGGTTCTCCATCCCCTCCTGGGTCTCCCCATCCCCTCCCGGGGTTCCCTATCCCCTCCTTGTGTTCCCCATCCCCTCCTTGTGTTCCCCATCCCCTCCTTGTGTTCCCATCTCCCCATCCCCTCCCAGGGTTCTCCATCCCCTCCTGGTGTTCCCCATCCCCTCCTGGGTCTCCCCAGCCCCTCCAGGTCACCATTGTTCCTTCCCTGAGCCCCTGGGTTCCCCCTTCCCCTGCAGGTGGAGAAACATTTCCGGGACGTGGAAAGCCAGAAGGTCCTGCAGCGTTCACAAGCACAGCAGACACAGAAGGACACGTCCCTGTCATCCTGAGGCCACCTCGAGGCCACCACCCTGTCCCCGTGTCCCCTCCCCGGAGGCGGCGCCGGGGGCACCTTCAACTTTTATTTCCTTTTTTTTTTTTTTTTTTTTTTTTTTTTTTTTTTTTTTTTTTTTTTTTTTTGGGGAATCTCAACCAATTCCAAACTTTAGACTTCAAAAACAAAACGAGAAAAGAGAATAATTTAAAGCTCCTCTCACGCATTACTTGACTAACAGACTTTGTTTTTTTCCGCCATGGTTTCTCCCTCCAGCCAGTCAGACTCTGTTAATTTTATTTTTTGGCCTTTTTTTTTCTTTTTTCCTCCCAATTCCTGCCTCCCTTTTCCCCAAAAATCCCTCCAGAAAATAAAGCTAACGAGCTGACTGTGGTGGCTGACCCGGGACCCTCGTGATCAACGTGGTCTCGTTTTAATTTTGTTTGCACAGGGCAAGGCTTGAATTAGTCTTATTTTTCTTATCTTTAAATATATATATGAATATATATTAAAATATTCTTTAAATATTTGTCTGCTTTAGGGTCGTGGCAAAAAATCCCTCTTAACACCCCCTTGGGAGCAGCCAGAACCTGGATTTGGGGTTTTCCCCCCAATTCCTTTATGTTTTTAAATTTTTTTCCCCTTGTCCATTTAATTTTAAATTTCTTCTTTAATTTTAATTTTTTTTTTAATTTTTAATTTTCCTAAAGGAAGGGCTTGAATGGTTTTGAGTTTGGTCTTATTTTTTTTTTTTTTTAATTAAAATTTAAAAAAAGCAGATCAAACTCAAAACAATTCAAGCCCTGCCTTTAGGAAAATTAAAGATTAAAAAAAAAATTAAAAAAAGAAAAAAAAAAAGGAAAATTTTTTAGTCTTGTTTAGCAAAAAACAATAAAAACCCGAAATTTTTTTAACCATCACCGCAGTCTGTGGGGGCTCAATGGGGGCGTGGCCTCGCGAGGGGCGTGGTTAACCTGAGTGGGCGTGGTTTGGGTGGGCTTTGTTACTCCTTTATTATGGGGCGTGGCTTCGGCGGGGGGGCGTGGCCTGGCGCGGCATTTACAATGAATGTTCGTTTGATTGACGGGGCGCGGTTTAGGCCATGGCGGGGTTTTTGGGGGCAAGGCGCGGCCCAGGGCGGGCTGGAGGCTCCATGGGCGCGGCTGTTCCGGAGCGGGGCCGCGGTTTTGGTGCAGGAGCCGCCATTGAACGGAGGGGCGCGGCCTGAGGGTCATGAGGGCTCTCCAATTAAAGAGGCGTGGTTTGCGCCAGGGGGTGTGGCTTCCCCCTTGAGGGGCGCTGATTGGCCCTCGAGGCGGCTCTTCCTGCGCGGCATTTCCGGCGGGACGGCCCGGTAATGGCGGCGGGCCGCGGGTGGAGGCGGCGGGCGCTGCGCCTGCTGACGGCGGGCGGCGGCGTCCTGCTCACCCGCTTCCCCTTCTGGCACTGCTTCAGCGGGCTCCTGCTGTGCGCCGAGCGCGCCGACCTGCGCCGGTGCGCCTGGGGGTGCTCGTGGGGAGCCTGGGGCTGGGAAAGGCCTGCGGGTGGTTGTGAGGGCAGCGGCGGGTGTGAGGCTGGGCTGGCGGCCATCTGTGAGAGCCTGGGGGGCTTGTGGGGCCGGAGGGTCAGTGGGGGGTCTGGGGGAGTCTGGGGTGCAGAGGCTGCTGCGGGGCCCTGAGGGGCCGGGGGAGGCCCGAGGCCCTGAGGGGCCGGGATGGATCTGAGGAGCTGGGATGGATCTGAGGGGCCGGGGGTGGCTCTGAGGGGCTGTGGCTGGCCCTGAGGGGCCGGGGGGCTGGGACAGGTGACAGGGACCCTTGGTGGGGCTGGGGCAGGTGAGGTTTGAGGGGGCCACGGAGCTGCTGCCTGCGGCTGAGGGGAGACCCCGGCAGTGTCAGGGGCTGGAGGAGGGTCTGGGGTCTGGGAAGGGGACAGAGCAGCAGTGGGGACACAGAGGGGACACAGAGGGGCTCTGTGGGGCAGGGGGCTGTGGGGCAGGGGGCTGTGGCTGCCCCATGAGCCGGGGCAGGCTCTGGGGGTCCCGGGGTGGGCGCGGCGGTGCCGGAGCTGCCGTCCCCGCAGGAAGCCGGACATCCCGGTGCCATACCTGTACGTGGACATGGGCGTGGCCGTGCTCTGTGCCAGCTTCATGTCCTTCGGGGTCAAGCGGCGCTGGTTCGCCCTGGGGGCCGCCCTGCAGCTGGCTGTGGCCACCTACGCTGCCCACGTCGGGGGCCACGTGCACTATGGAGACTGGCTCAAGGTGAGACCCCCACCCCCGGTGTCCCCAGAGCCCCGGTTGGCACTGAGGGACAGCTCTGGGTGGCACTGAAGGCAGCCTTGGGTGGCGATGAGGGCTGGCACTGAGGGCAGACCTGGGTGTCACTGGGGGTGGCACAGGGGATGGCACTGAGGGCAGACCGGGTGGCACTGGGGCTGGCACTGAGGGCAGACCAGATGGCACTGAGGGCAGCCTGGGTGGCACTGGGGCTGGCAGTGAGGGCAGCCCGGGTGGCAGTGGGGCTGGCACTGAGGCTGGCACTGAGGCTGGCACTGAGGGCAGCCCAGGTGGCACGGGGGCTGGCACTGAGGCTGGCACTGGGGGTGGCACTGGGGCTGGCACTGAGGGCAGCCCGGGTGGCACTGGGGCTGGCACTGAGGGCAGCCTGGGTGGCACTGAGGCTGGCACTGAGGCTGGCACTGAGGGCAGCCTGGGTGGCACTGGGGCTGGCACTGGGGCTGGCACTGAGGGCAGCCCGGGTGGCACTGGGGCTGGCACTGAGGCTGGCACTGAGCTGGCACTGAGGGCAGCCCGGGTGGCACTGAAAGGTGGCACTGAGGGCAGCCCGGGTGGCAGTGGGGCTGGCACTGAGGCTGGCACCGAAGCTGGCACTGAGGGCAGCCTGGGTGGCACTGGGGCTGGCACTGAGGGCAGCCCAGGTGGCACTGAGGGTGACACTGAGGGCAGGCTGGGTGGCACTGAGGGCAGCCTGGGTGGTACTGGGGCTGGCACTGAGGGCAGCCTGGGTGGCACTGGGGCTGGCACTGGGGCTGGCCCTGAGGGCAGCCCGGGTGGCACTGGGGGTAGCACTGGGGCTGGCAGTGAGGGCAGCCGGGGTGACACTGAGGGCAGCCCGGGTGGCACTGGGGCTGGCACTGGTGCTGGCACTGAGGCTGGCACTGAGGGCAGCCCAGGTGGCACTGAGGGCAGCCCGGGTGGCACTGGGGCTGGCACTGAGGGCAGCCCGGGTGGCACTGGGGCTGGCACTGGTGCTGGCACTGAGGCTGGCACTGAGGGCAGCCCAGGTGGCACTGAGGGCAGCCCGGGTGACACTGGGGCTGGCACTGAGGGCAGCCCGGGTGGCACTGGGGCTGGCACTGAGGGCAGCCTGGGTGGCACTGGGGCTGGCACTGAGGGCAGCCTGGGTGGCACTGGGGCTGGCACTGAGGGCAGCCCAGGTGGCACTGAGGGTGACACTGAGGGCAGGCTGGGTGGCACTGAGGGCAGCCTGGGTGGTACTGGGGGTGGCACTGAGGGCAGCCTGGGTGGCACTGGGGGTAGCACTGGGGCTGGCAGTGAGGGCAGCCGGGGTGACACTGAGGGCAGCCCGGGTGGCACTGGGGCTGGCACTGAGGCTGGCACTGAGGCTGGCACTGAGGCTGGCACTGAGGCTGGCACTGAGGCTGGCACTGAGGCTGGCACTGAGGCTGGCACTGAGGCTGGCACTGAGGGCAGCCCGGGTGGCATTGGGCTGGCACTGAGGGCAGCCCGGGTGGCACTGGGGCTGGCACTGAGGGCAGCCCGGGTGGCACTGGGGCTGGCACTGAGGGTGCCCTGGCCGCAGGTGAGGATGTACTCGCGCACCATCGCCATCATCGGCGGGTTCCTGATCCTGGCCAGCGGCGCGGGGGAGCTGTACCGGCAGAAACCGCGCAGCCGCTCCCTGCAGTCCACGGGCCAGGTGTTCCTGGGCATCTACCTCATCTGCCAGGTACCGGGCTGGGGACACCTGGGGACACCTGGGGGACAGCAGGGGCAGGGGACACCCCTGTGCTGTGGGTTGGGGACACGGTTCCCTGCAGGAGAAGCCTTGGAACGGTGCTCACAGTGCTCCACGTTGTCCCTGCTGGGGGACTCAGGCTGGTGTCACCAGTGTCACCAAGCCCACACTGTCACCAACCCCACACTGTCCCCAGGGGAGAAGCCTCGGGCAGCAGATGTCCTTGGGGGATTGTCACCAGTGCCACCACACTGCATCCCCCATAACCCCTGGGTAGAGCTCATATGGATGTTCCTAGTGCCACCACACTCCAGATCCCCTTTGTCCCTGGGCAGGGACATAACCCCTGGGGTAGAGTCTACTCTCACATGGATGTTCCCTGTGCCACCACACTCCAGATCCCCTGGGGCAGGGACATAACCCCTGGGTAGAGCTCATGTGGATGTTCCCATGGCCACCACACTCCAGATCCCCATTGTCCCTGGGGCAGGGACATAACCCCTGGGGTAGAGTCTCCTCTCACATGGATGTTCCCTGTGCCACCACACTCCAGATCCCCTGGGGCAGGGACAACCCCTGGGGTAGAACGCATACGGATGTTCCCAGTGCCACCACACTCCAGATCCCCGTTGTCCCTGGGACACAAACCTCTCATGGCACCGGTGCCACCACTCCACGAGCATCCCCTCGTCCCCCTGTGTCCCCGCAGGCCTACTCCCTGCAGCACAGCACCGAGGACCGCCTGGCCTACCTGGACCACCTGCTGGGCGGGGAGCTGGCCCTGCAGCTGCTCTTCCTGCTCTACGGGCTGCTGGCCCTGGCCTTTCTCTCGGGTTACTACGTGAGGACGGCGGCGCAGGTGCTGGCCGTGCTGCTGCCCCTGGCCATCCTGCTCATCGACGGCAACCTGGGCTACTGGCACGCGCTGCGCCGCGTCGAGTTCTGGAACCAGATGAAGCTCATCGGCCAGAACGTCGGCATCTTCGGGGCCGTGGTCATCCTGGCCACCGACGGATGAGGGGAGAGAGGGTGGGAGGGTTTTTGTAAGGAGCGCCGCTATTTATTTGTTGATTTTTTTTTTTTGGTGGTGTTTGTAAATATTTGATAATTTTGGCGGAGGATGCTTAGGGGGTGGCGGCCACCGTGTGGCCAGGGCCCCTCTCGCTGCTGAGGGGTGTCACTGCTCCCCCCACACCCCCCAAAAAAAAAAAAGTATTTTTACTGACGCACTGAGAAATCTTTAATGTCTCACCCCAGGGTTTTGGGTGCCAGGGTGAGGGGCTGCAGCTTTTGGGGCAGAAACTGCTTTTGGGGTTTTGGCAGTGCAGGGGGGCTTTGGGGAGTGATTGGGAGGGAAGAGCTGCTCTGGGGAAATGCTTCAGAGGAGTCACTCTGGGGGAGCTGATTCAGGGGAGATGATTTTGGGGGGTTTGGGGTGGAGGGGCTGCTGCAGGGGAGCTGTTCTGGGGGGGGGATGAGTCTGAGGGGCTTGGGGGAAGCCACTGCTATTTCAGTCCCAGTGGCTGCTGGTTTGTCACCTCTGTCCCTAGCAATGTTCCTTCCTAAGTCATCACAGATTTCTTGCTTCTTGGGATGTTCTGTTGCTCACCATAATTAGCCCATAAGGAGGCTGAGATTGCACTGAGTGGGCTGAGCTGCTCTAACTGCTGGCTGCTATCAAAGGGACAGGTTTGTCATTCTTCTTCACACCTTGCTGATTCAGCTCACTCACACAGGCAAAACAAAACAAAAAAAAAAGTTAATATTCTCCACTTTTTACTGAAGAGTTGGATACAGAAACTCTAGGATGGGAACTGAGACTGGGAGCAGAGAGGTGGAGCTTGCTCACTCCTAGGTCAGTTCCAGCTGATCCAACAGCTTGTCCCTGGGGCAGGGACATAACCCCTGGGTAGAGCTCATGTGGATGTTCCCATTGCCACCACACTCCAGATCCCCATTGTCCCTGGGGCAGGGACATAACCCCTGGGTAGAGCTCATGTGGATGTTCCCATTGCCACCACACTCCAGATCCCCATTGTCCCTGGGGCAGGGACATAACCCCTGGGTAGAGCTCATGTGGATGTTCCCATTGCCACCACACTCCAGATCCCCATTGTCCCTGGGGCAGGGACATAACCCCTGGGTAGAGCTCATGTGGATGTTCCCATTGCCACCACACTCCAGATCCCCATTGTCCCTGGGGCAGGGACATAACCCCTGGGTAGAACTCTCACACGGATGTTCCCAGTGCCACCACACTCCAGATCCCCGTTGTCCCTGGGACACAAACCTCTCATGGCACCGGTGCCACCACTCCACGAGCATCCCCTCGTCCCCCTGTGTCCCCGCAGGCCTACTCCCTGCAGCACAGCACCGAGGACCGCCTGGCCTACCTGGACCACCTGCTGGGCGGGGAGCTGGCCCTGCAGCTGCTCTTCCTGCTCTACGGGCTGCTGGCCCTGGCCTTTCTCTCGGGTTACTACGTGAGGACGGCGGCGCAGGTGCTGGCCGTGCTGCTGCCCCTGGCCATCCTGCTCATCGACGGCAACCTGGGCTACTGGCACGCGCTGCGCCGCGTCGAGTTCTGGAACCAGATGAAGCTCATCGGCCAGAACGTCGGCATCTTCGGGGCCGTGGTCATCCTGGCCACCGACGGATGAGGGGAGAGAGGGTGGGAGGGTTTTTGTAAGGAGCGCCGCTATTTATTTGTTGATTTTTTTTTTTTGGTGGTGTTTGTAAATATTTGATAATTTTGGCGGAGGATGCTTAGGGGGTGGCGGCCACCGTGTGGCCAGGGCCCCTCTCGCTGCTGAGGGGTGTCACTGCTCCCCCCACACCCCCCAAAAAAAAAAAGTATTTTTACTGATGCACTGAGGAATCTTTAATGTCTCACCCCAGGGTTTTGGGTGCCAGGGTGAGGGGCTGCAGCTTTTGGGGCAGAAACTGCTTTTGGGGTTTTGGCAGTGCAGGGGGGCTTTGGGGAGTGATTGGGAGGGAAGAGCTGCTCTGGGGAAATGCTTCAGAGGAGTCACTCTGGGGGAGCTGATTCAGGGGAGATGATTTTGGGGGGTTTGGGGTGGAGGGGCTGCTGCAGGAACCTGAATTCTCTGAAGGTGCTGGATCTGGGCTGCGCAGGTGCCCCAGCACACTCCTATGTGAAGACCCCTCTGATCTGCAGGAAAGGTCCAGCCGTGCCTTAAAGCTTTGGGTGGTGTGGGATATCCACAAAAACACATTTTCAGCCTGGGGATGAGTCTGAGGGGCTTGGGGGGAGCTGCTTGAGGGGGAGCCACTTTGGGGATTTGGTGGAGGGGCTGTGGGTGTTCTGGCACGGGTGGGGGTCCCTGTGGGACCCAGGGAGGGGCTGGCAACCCGCAGGGTCCGTCTGGGCTGTGGCCTCAGTGCCCTTGTCCTGTCCCTGGGCTGTGTGTGTCCCCACCCCCCAGGCTGGGCAGGGCTGTGTGTCCCCCTTGGCTGTGTGTGTCCCGCCCTGGGCGGGGCATGTGTCCGTGTGTCCCCCCGAGCTGTCCATGTCCCCCCCGTGCAGGGCCGGTATCCGTGTCCCCCCCGAGCTGTCCGTGTCCCCCCGCCCTGTCCGGAAAAGCAAACAGGGCTGATAAGGGGCTTCCTCCGGGGGGCCCTGATGGCGCCTCCGGCGGAACCGGGGCCATAAAACGCGGGCAGGCGGCAGAGCCCTGATTGCTCGGGGGGGGCACCGCGGCTCCTCACCCCCGGGACCCCCCCGGCTGCTCCAGCCCCGCGCCTTCACCCCCAGACCCTCCTCTTCCTCCTCACTGCCCTTGCAGAGGTGGCGGCGGGCAGGGGACACCCCCCTGGCCTGTCCCCGTGGGGGTCCCCGCTGTGCCGGGGGGTGCAGCCCGGCCCCCCCTCCCCCGGCAGAGCCATCCTGTGACCTTTGGAAAATGTCTGTTTGCTGTCACTCGGATAAATGGGGCAGAAAGCTCCCGCCACCCCCCACCCCGGCCCCGGCCGGGCGACGTCTGTGACAGCGCGGTGACATTGTCGCCGCGCTGGGGTCCCCCCAGAGCCCCGCAGCCCCCTCGGTCCCGTCAGCTCCGCATCGACCGCGGGGACGTGAAAGGTTCGGGGCCGGGGGGGCTGCGGGGGCTGCTCGCCCCTCCCGGCGCTGCCCCGAGCCCGGCGCCGCTCGGCCGGGACCCCCCGCCCGTGTCCCCGCAGCCCCGCGGGTGTCACAGCGCGGCCACGCCGCGGGGGACACCCCCCCCCCACTGCCACCAGCCGCGTCCCCGCTGCCGCTCGCCCGGGTGACAACCGGGGCAGGAGTGGGGGGCGCGTCCCCTCCGGCCGGGGCTGGCACCCTCCCGTGTCCCCTCCGGCCGAATCCTGTCGCCTCCAGCCGCGCTGGTGGCACCCCACAGTGTCACCGCGGCCGTGTCCCCACACCCCCCTGGCCGGGGATGCGTTTGCGGCTGGGTGCGGCCATCCCGGCGGTTTTGGGGACCCCCTTCTGCCACCTGTCCCCATCCCAGCACCCCACGGTGGCTTTGGTGGCCCTGCCCGGCGGGCACGTCCCCGCCGCTTCCCTCCGTGCCTCAGTTTCCCCCGGAGCCGGTGATTGCTCCTTAATGGTAAATCCATACGGGATTAATGTCCCCGCGCGGGGGGCTGGAAAGGTCACCTCATCCGTCCTGGGGGTGGTGACAGCGCTCGATGGCGGTGGCGGGGCTGCGGTGACAGGGCTGTGGTGGCGGCTTCGTGCCTGGTCTGGGGAAACTGAGGCAGCTGTGGCTGTGGGTGTGTCTGTCCCCTCCGCTGTCCCCCATGGGTGGCTTGTGCCAGGGCCGTGGGTCTTGTCCCATGTGCCATGTTGGTGTCCCTGGGTGTGGCCGATGTCCCCGTGTCCCGCTGTCACATCCCGCGGCTGTCTCAGGGCAGGTTTGTGTGACACGGCTGAGTGTGACATCCGTGTCCCGTGTCCTCGTGCCACGGCTGCGTGTGACATCCGTGTCCTCGTGCCACGGCTGCGTGTCACATCCGTGTCACTGTGCCGCGGCTGCCTGTCACATCTGCCATGTGCCATTTCGTGTGCCCTGGCTGCCTGTCTCAGCTGTCCGTATGCCACAGTGACATGTCCCACCTGCGCCCATGTCCCGTGCCCGCCTGGCACTGCCATGCCCGTGTCCCGTGCCACACGCGTGTCCCCGTGTCCGTGTGTCCCACCCGTGCCCCCCCCCCCCCCGCCCCCCCCCCCCCCGGCTCTGTCCTCCCCAGCCCCTCCGCGCCCCAGGCTGGGCGCCGTGCAGGGGGACAGTGACAGGGTGCTGGCACGTGTCCCCTGCCCGTGGCGGGGGGGCCGCAGGGTCCTGCGTGCCCGTGGGTCTGTCACGCGTGAGGGAGGAGCCACCAGCCCCCCTCGGGCTATAAAACCCCGGGCGGGTGCAGGAGCCGCCGTGTCCCCGGCACTGTCACCCCACTGCCAGGCCCTAGCTGTCACCTCTGCCTCCGCCATCGTGAGTGCAGCGACGGGCTGGGCTCCCGGGGGGGTCCCTGAGGGGAGGTGGGGACCCCAGGGGGGACAGTCACCTCCTGGGGGGGACCTGTGGGGGCCCTGGAGGGGAGGGGTCCCTTTGGGGACGCGTGGCTCTCTGGGCTCCTTCGGGGTGGGACAGCTCCCCTGGGGACACTGAGGGGGTCTCTGGGAGGGAGATGTCCCCCGTGGGATACGGGGGGGTGCAGATGTCCCTTGAGTGGGGCTGGGGTCCCGGGGGTGGGGGGGGGGATGAACGAACCCTGGGGAGCCGGGGGTGCTCTGAGGGTGGGACATTCCCACAGGGAGCGTGGTCCTGGGGTTTGCCGGGGGGCAGAGCCGGCTTGGGAGGGGTCCCGGGGGTGATGGGGGTGCCCCCCCCGCAGCCACAGCCGCCCCTCGCCCCTGTCCCCCGCAGATGGTGACGTCCCCGCGGCCGTGGCGCGCGCTGGTGGCCGTGTCCCTCTGTGTCCTGCTGTGCCTGGCGGCCGCGTACCCCCCGAAACCCGAGAGCCCCGGCGACGACGCGTCCCCCGAGGAGATGGCCCGGTACTTCTCGGCCCTTCGCCACTACATCAACCTGGTCACGCGGCAGAGGTGAGCGCGAGGCGGGGGGTGACACACGCGTCCCTGTCCCCGCGGGGTCCCCTTGGTGCCTCCGCGCGCGCCCCCGCGGGGTCCCCGTTGCTCAGGCGCGCTCCCGCGTCCCGCAGGTACGGGAAACGTGCCAGCCCCGGTCCCGCCGTGGCGGAGCTGCTCCTGGGGGCCGCCAGTGACAGGTCACGGTGAGTGTCCCTGTCGCTGTCCCCCTCCCTGCGCCCATCGCCCCCCGGGCGGGAGCTGTGGGCTGCACACCCCGGGGTGGGGTCTTTGGGGTGTTTCGGGGGTCTCGTTTCCCCTTCTCTCACACCGGCTCTTCCCGCAGGTACGATGACGACTCCTCGTGGTGACCGCCCCGCCCAGCCCCCACCCTTTTCCCCCAAATCCTCCCCATCTCTCCGGGTCCCCCCAGGGGACTCAGGGCCAGCGCTGCAAGGTCGGGGACCCCCAGAACCCGGCTCGGGGGCGTCCCGCTGCCGGGGGGGGGGTGGCCCGACCCCTTCCCCTCCTCTCCGCTGCCGGGGGGGTCCCGCCGGTCCCTGCACGGCCCCGCAGCGACAATAAAGAGCACGATCGTGGGCACGGGCTCCGCGCTGTGCGTGCGGGGGCGCGGGGGGCGCGAGGAAGGGCAGGGGGGATGGAGGGGGATGGAGGGATGGACGGAACAGGGGGCAGGAGGGATGCACTGGGGTTGGATACTGGGGTGCGCTGGGTGCGGGGTAACGGGGGGCACTGGTGGGGGGGCTCCACCGCTGATGAATGTCGGGGGGCTGGGGGCATTCTGGGGGTGCTGCCCCTCCACCATCCCCCTGTCCCACTCCCCCCCTTTGTCCCCTCCTGCCACCCTTGCACCCCTCCAGCCCCCCTGCCTGTGCCCCTCTCGTCCCTCTGTCCCCACGCCTGTCCCTCTGTCCCTCCGTGGGGCCGTGCCCACCTCCTGTCCCCTGCGGAGCCCCCTCGGCGCGGGGTCAAACATTAACCAGAGCTGTGCGGGGGCCAGCTGTCCCTGTCACCCCCCGCCATGGCCCCTGTCCCCCCTCCCCGCCCGAGTGGGCACCTGGCCACAGGTGCTGCGTGGCAGGGTGACATCAGAGGGGACACGGGGGGATAAAAGGGCCAGCACGGCGGTGGCAGCAGCGGCACCGAGGACAGGGAGTGTCGGGCAGCGTCCCCTCGTCTGGCTGTGTCCCCGCGTCCCCGCCCGAGGAAGAAGGTGAGTGGGGACGGTGACAAACAGGCGTGTGACAAACAGGCGTGTGACAAACAGGTGTGTGGGGGGCACGCGTGTGCAATGGTTTGTGCAAGGCTGAAGGTGTGCAGGAGTGGGACACGGGGCGTGCAGGTGTGGGAGTGCGCAGATGTGTGCAGGTATGTGTGTGAAGGTGTGTGCAGCTGTGTGCAGGTGTGCTCAGGTGTGCACAGGTGTGCGTGTACTGTGTGTGGGTGTGCATGTAGAAGTGTGTACAGGTGTGTGCAGGTGTGTGCAGGTGTGTTCAGGTGTGTGAAGTGTGTGTGCTGTGTGTTCAGCTGTGTGCAGGTGTGTTCAGCTGTGTTCAGGTGTGTACAGGTGTGTGAGGTGTGTGTGTGCGCTCTGTGTTCAGCTGTGTTCAGGTCTGTGTGTGTGCTCTGTGTTCAGGTGTGTTCAGGTGTGCACAGGTATGTGTGTGCTGTGTGTTCAGGTGTGTTCAGCTGTGTTCAGGTGTGTACAGGTGTGTGAGGTGTGTGTGTGCTCTGTGTTCAGCTGTGTTCAGGTGTGTGTGTGTGCTCTGTGTTCAGGTGTGTTCAGGTGTGCACAGCTATGTGTGTGCTGTGTGTTCAGGTGTGTTCAGCTGTGTTCAGGTGTGTGTGCTCTGTGTTCAGGTGTGTTCAGGTGTGCACAGGTATGTGTGTGCTCTGTGTTCAGCTGTGTTCAGATGTGTTCAGCTGTGTTCAGGTGTGCACAGGTATGTGTGTGCTGTGTGTTCAGGTGTGTTCAGGTGTGTTCAGGCGTGTTCAGGTGTGTGTGCTGTGTGTTCAGCTGTGTTCAGGTGTGTGTGCTCTGTGCTCAGCTGTGTTCAGGTGCGTGTGCTGTGTGTTCAGGTGTTTTCAGGTGTGCACAGGTATGTGTGTACTGTGTGTTCAGGTGTGTTCAGGTGTGCACAGGTATGTGTGTGCTCTGTGCTCAGCTGTGTTCAGGTGTGCACAGGTATGTGTGTGCTCTGTGCTCAGCTGTGTTCAGGTGTGCACAGGTATGTGTGTGCTCTGTGCTCAGCTGTGTTCAGGTGTGCACAGGTATGTGTGTGCTCTGTGCTCAGCTGTGTTCAGGTGTGCACAGGGATGTGTGTGCTGTGTGTTCAGCTGTGTTCAGGTGTGTGTGCTCTGTGTTCAGCTGTGTTCAGTTGTGCACAGGTATGTGTGTGCTGTGTGTTCAGGTGTGTGTGCTCTGTGTTCAGCTGTGTTCAGGTGTGTGTGCTGTGTGTTCAGCTGTGTTCAGGTGTGTGTGCTCTGTGTTCAGGTGTGTTCAGCTGTGTGTGCTCTGTGCTCAGCTGTGTTCAGTTGTGCACAGGTATGTGTGTGCTCTGTGCTCAGCTGTGTCCAGGTGTGCACAGCTATGCCCGTGCATGCCATGTGCCAGCACTCCCTATCCCGCCCCGCTCCCGGTGTGACCGCGGTGTCGCTGTCGCAGCCATGTCCCCGCTGCGGCCGCCGCTGCTGCTGCTGGCCTGTGCCGTGCTGGCCCTGCTGCCTCCGCGGCCCCGCGCGGCCCCGGCGCAGCCCGCGTACCCCGGGGACGACGCGCCCGTCGAGGATCTGCTGCGCTTCTACAACGACCTGCAGCAGTACCTGAACGTCGTCACACGCCCGCGGTGAGCAGGGCCCCGGGCTGGCGGTGCTGACGTGCTCCCTGTCGCGATACACCCCCCCCTATCGCGATACACCCCCCCTATCGCGATACACCCCCCATCGCGATACATCCTGGCATCGCGATGTGCTCCCCATCGTGATACTCTCCCTACTGTGATGAGCTCCCCAGCCCGACGTGCTCCCACCACAGCGTGCTTCCCTTTGTGATGTGCTCCCCATCTCAGTGCACTCCCTGTCGTGACACGCTCCCTGTCATGACATGCTCCCCATCCCAATGCGCTCCCTGTCATGACATGCTCCCTGTTGGGAAAAGCTCCCCATCAGGACCCGCTCCCTGTCATGACATGCTCCCCATCCCAATGCACTCCCTGTCATGACATGCTCCCTGTCAGGACCCACTCCTTGTCGTGACATGCTCCTCATCCTAATGTGCTCCCTGTCGTGACATGCTCCCTGTCAGGAAAAGCTCCCCATCAGGACCCGCTCCCTGTCGTGACACGCTCCCCATCCCAATGTGCTCCAAAGCTGTCGTGACCCGCTCCCTGTCGTGACATGCTCCCCATCACGAGGTGCTCCCTGTCACACACTCCCCATCACCACCCGCTCCCTGTCGTGCCCCTCTCCCTGTTGGGATTTTTCCATGCAGGGCGACCCCAAGGCAGTGAACGACTCTGACTCCACGATTTCAGCAGGCTGAACAACTGCTTGATTAAGCTAGGTTATATTACACTGATATTATATAAAAACTATACTAAAAAATACTACAGAAAACCCCGTGACTGTCCTGTCACGACACAGCTTTGACCCAACTGGCCAATCAATCCAAACAATCATCACCAAACCCAATTAACAAATCACTGCGGGTGAACAATCCCCATAACGCATTCCGCGCGTGCCAAACAATGGGAGCACAAGTAGGGATGAGATTAGTTTTCTCTTCTCCTCTGAGCTTCCCCATGGAGAAGTTCTTCCCCAGGACAAATCCTGGGAGGGAGAACGATGTCTCTGTCTGTCACCTGGGGCATGTCCCTGTCACCCGGGGCCGTGTCCCCGTAACGCGTCCCTGTTGCAGGTACGGGAAGCGGGCAGGTGGGCGAGCGCTGGGCCAGGAGCCCCTGGGTGCCCCGGGCTGCTGAGCCCCAGGTAAGGGGCTGGGGGGCAGAGGAGCCCCCCATGGCTCCCCCCGGCCTCAGTGTCCCCAGCAGGGACAGCCTGGGGGGACAGGGGGGCTCTGGGTGGGGGGAATTCAGGGGGTCCTGAGGGTGTCAGGGTGGGGGATACGGGACCAGGGGGATGAGGGTGAGTCCCTGAGGGTGTCAGGGTGGGGGACATGGGACCAGGGGGTATTGGGGAGGCTCTGTGGGGAAGGGGACACGGGGCTGGGGGACCCTGCGTGACCCCGCTTTTGTTTCAGGGACACCGCTGGGGCTGAGTGGGTGAAGAAGCCCAGAAGGTGCAGCACCCCCAACCCCGGACCCCCAGAGCCAGCACTGACCCCCAGCAATAAAACCCCCCCTGCAGCCACCTCCTGTCCTGCCTCTGCCTGCTGGGGACACTGGGGACATTGTGGACATTGGGGACAGCAGCTGAGGGGGAATGCGAGTGCTGGGGACACTGGGGTGCTACAGACGCTGAGTCTGGGGACCGTGGTGATGCTGGGGACAGAGGGGGTGCTGGTGGCTCTGGGGGTGCTGGGGACACGGGACACTGGGGGCACTGAGGGTGGCCGGGACGCCGAGTGGCCGTGCTGGGCACACCGAGGGTGCTGTGACTGGGGACACTGGGGACACCGAGTGGCCGTGCTGGGGACACCGGGGGTGCTGGCGTTGTGGACACGCCTACGCGGCCGTCCCTGTCCCTGTCCCTGTCCCTGTCGCTATCGCTGTCCCTGTCGCTGTCCCCGTCCTGTCGGTGCCAGTCGCGCGTGTCCCGCCGCGATGCCGGCGGCCGCCCCCGCCTCGGTCACGGGTGAGCGCGCACCGGGGGTCGCTCCTGCGGGGGTGGGGGTCGCTCCTGCGGGGGTGGGCGCCCGGGTGCGCGCTCTCGTGGGTGGGCGCGTGTGCGCGCGGGGTCCACCCCCGTGTCCCTGTGTGTGTCCCCCCCCCCAGCCATGCAGCAGGTCCTGGACAACCTGATGGGGCTCCCGGGGACCCCGGGGGTGGCCGATCTTGACCTCATCTTCCTCCGCGGCATCATGGAGAGCCCCATCGTCCGCTCCCTGGCCAAGGTACGGCGGCGCGGGGGGCGCGGGGGGCGCGGGTCCCCCCCCTCGGCACCCCCGGGATGTTTGGGGGTGCCCCCCGTGTGTGCGTGCGTGTGCACGGGTTCTGTGTGTCCCTACTGCCCACACCCAGGGGTCCCTAATCCCCCCTGACATCCCCAGACCCCAATTCCCCCTGTCCCTGGGGGTCCCCAACAGCTCTGAGCCCCCGGCTCCGGAATCCCCTCGGCCCCTCCGAGTGTCCCTAATCCCCCCAGATGTCCCTCATGCCCCCCTTGCATCCGGGGGTCCCTAACCCGCTCCGCGGGTCCTTGGGGACACCCTGTCCCACCGCGGGGTCCCCGATCCCCTCAACCTCCGGAGATCCCGAATCGCCCCGGGGGTCCCGCATCCCCCCGGCCCTTGGGGGTCTCCGCCCTTACCCGCCGGTCCCCGGGGGTGTCCCCGGTGTCCCCAGGCGCACGAGCGGCTGGAGGAGCGGAAGCTGGAGGCGGTGCGCGGGGACAACCTGGCGCTGGTGCAGGAGATCCTGCGGGACATCGGGCGCCTGGCGCGGCCCGAGGCTCAGGGGGCGGCGGCGGAGCTGGCCCGGATCCTGCGGGAACCGCACTTCCAGGTGCGTGCCAGGCGTGCGGGACCCTCCGTCCTGCGCCACACGCGTGTGCCAGGCGTGCGGGACACAGGGGTGACACCCCCGGCCCCGCGTGTCCCAGTCGCTGCTGGAGACCCACGACTCGGTGGCCGCCAAGAGTTACGACCCCCCCCCGAGCAGCCCCGGCCCGGAGCCGTCGCTGGGGTCGCAGCCGGTGCCCCCCGACGCCGTGCGCATGGTGGGCATCCGCAAGGCAGCCGGGGAGAACCTGGTGAGCCCGGCCTGGTGGCACTTTTGGGGGCAGGGGATGCTGCGGGGGCGCCGGGAGGTGACGGTGGGACATTTGAGGGTGCTGGGAGATTTTGGGGTGCGGCGGAGTGTTGGGACGTTGCAGGGGATGGGAACATCGTTATGGGGTACAGGGGGCTTTGTGGGGTGATGGAGCATTTTGGGGTGCGGTGGGCATTGCGGGGCGCCGGGTGGGTTTTTAGGGTGACTGGGAGCATTTTGGGGTGCTGGGGCCGTAGCGGGGTGTCCGTTGGGGTGTCACGGGTGTGTCACGGGTGTGTCCCCGCTGGGGGCTGAGCGGGGCTGTCCCCTCAGGGGGTGACGTTCCGGGTGGAGCGGGGGGAGCTGGTGATCGCCCGCATCCTGCACGGGGGGATGGTGGCGCAGCAGGGGCTGCTGCACGTGGGGGACGTGATCCGCGAGGTGAACGGGCGCGAGGTGGGCAGCGACCCCCGGGCGCTGCAGGACAGCCTGCGCCACGCCAGCGGCAGCGTCGTGCTCAAGATCCTGCCCAGCTACCAGGAGCCCCACCCGCCCCGCCAGGTACAGCCCCGCATCCCGCTCCGCATCACACCTGCCTCCCACCTGCATCCCACCCTGCATCCCGCCCTGCATTCCGCCCTGTATTCCGCCCTGCATCCCACCCTGCATTCCGCCCTGTATTCCGCCCTGCATGCCACCTGCATCCCGCCCTGCATCCCGCCCTGCATCCCACCCCCCATCCCATCCTCATCCCGCCCCCATCCCACCCGCACCCTGCCCCGCATCCCGCCCTACATCTCACCTGCATCCCACCCGCATCCCGCCCTGCATCCCGGCTGCATCCCACCCTGCATCCCATGCTCATCCCGCCCCGTTTTATCTCCCGGTTCCTTGTGGATCCCGGAGTGTCCCCGCAGGTCACCCCGACCTGGCCTCCCTCCTTCATCCCAAATCCCCCCCCCCATCCCGTCCTGCATCCCACCTGCATCCCACCCCCCATCCCATCCTCATCCCGCCCCCATCCTCATCCCGCACCCTGCCCCGCATCCCGCCCTACATCTCACCTGCATCCCACCCTGTATCCTGCCCTGCATCCCACCTGCATCCCGCCCTGCATCCCACCCGCATCCCGCACCCACCACCCTGCCCACAGCTCCCCCCGCCCTCTGTTCCCATCCTCTGTTGTCCCCCTGCCCGTGCCACGCGCCCCCTGGCTGGTGGGACCCCCGTGTCCCCCCCGTGTCCCCCCCGTGCCCTCTCTGCCGGGCTCTGGTGGTCCCTGCCCTGTCCCCGTCCCCACACAGGACCCGCTGCCGGCTGCCAAAGGCTGCCCTGCGCTGCCCCTCCCCACGCCGTGCCAGCCACCCCCGTCTCCGAGGGACAAAGCAGCGCTGTCCCCGCGCGGGCTGTCCCCGCGTGGCCTGTCCCCGCGCGGACTGTCCCCAGGCTGTCCCTCTGCGGCCGGCGCGGTGCCACACGGCCGTGTGTCCCCGCACGTCCCCATGTGCGCCATCGCGGGCGCGGCGCTGGCGGCGCTGGGCACGCTCGTGTGCCTGTCGCTGGCCCTGGGGCTGTGCCTGGGGGTCGCCGTGGTGGTCGCGTGGGGCGCGGCGGCGGCGGCCGGAGCTCTCTGCGTGTGCGCGGGGGCCGTGCGGGGCTGGCTGCGGCGGGCGCGGGGGGCACACCCCGGCGGGGGGGGCTCCTAGCGGGGCACACCCGCGTGGCTGCGTGTGACACGGGTCCCGCGTGTCCCCCCGCCTTGCGGAGGGGGTATTCAGGGCGTGCGGGGGTCCCCCGTGCTGACCCCCGCCCTGTCGCCAGGTGTTTGTCAAGTGTCACTTCGACTACGACCCGGCCACCGACAGCCTCATCCCCTGCAAGGAGGCCGGGCTCAAGTTCATGGCCGGGGACCTGCTGCAGATCGTCAACCAGGATGACCCCAACTGGTGGCAGGTCAGGGGGGCCCTGGAGGGGTGGTCTGGGGGGGTGGTGGCACTTTGGCTCCATCCTGGGCCGCAGAGGGTGAGGGGGTTCTGGGGGAGATCCAGGGGTCCCTGTGGGCTTGGGGTGTGCCTGTGGGAGAATTCCTGTAAAGTTGGGGAGGTCCCTGGAGCTCGGGGGGTGTCCTTGGAGCTGGGGGGGCTACTGGGGAATTGGGAGGGTCCCTGCAGCCGGGGAGGGTTCCTGTGTGCACTGGGAGGTCCCTGGAAATTAGGGGATTTCCTGGAGCTCGGGATGCGTGTCCTATCGGGGTTTGGGGCTGAGGAGAGTCCCTGCAAATGGGGAGGCTCCTTGTGGAACTTGGGGGGGTCCCCGCGGGGCTGGGGGGTCCCCATGCGTGGCTCTGTGTCCCCAGGCGTGCCACGTGGAGGGTGGCAGCGCGGGGCTGGTGCCCAGCCAGCTGCTGGAGGAGAAGCGCAAGGCGTTCGTCAAGCGCGACGGGGAGGTGGCCCCGTCCTCAGGTACGGGGACATCGCCTGGCCGCGGGGACACGGCTTGGCGGGGCGGGGGATGGAAGGGCCACCACCCGAGGGGGAGCACGGCGGGTCCTCTGCGCCCTGTGACAATGTCCCCGTCGCCCCAGGGCCCTGTCCCCTCGGCACTGCCCCGCAGGAATTCCCCGATTTGTCAGGGTGATGTCCCCACGGCACTGCCCCTGCAGAAGATCCCAGCTGCCGTGCCCCTTGTCCCCTGTGCCTGTCCCTGTCCCCGTCCCCAGCTCAGGCAGCCCCTTGCCCTCGCAGGGGCCCTGTGTGGCAGCCTCAGCGGGAAGAGGAAGAAGAGGATGATGTACCTGACGACGAAGAACGCCGGTGAGTGTCCCGGGGCGCTCCCCCGGGGAAGAGGTGGTGGCACCCGCTGGGACGGGGTGCCCTGGGGTCCCTGGGGTGCCAGCCCTGTCCCTCGCCCAGAGTTCGACCGGCACGAGCTGCTGATCTACGAGGAGGTGGCGCGGATGCCGCCGTTCCGCCGGAAAACGCTGGTGCTGATCGGGGCTCAGGGCGTGGGGCGCCGCAGCCTCAAGAACAAGCTGATCATGTCCGACCAGGCGCGCTACGGCACCACCATCCCCTGTGAGCGTCCCTGTCCCCCCATCCCGGCACCGTCCCTGTCCCCGGAGCATCCCTGTCCCCACATCCCTGCACCACCATCCCCTGTGAGCGTCCCTGTCCCGTACGCCGGCACCGTCCCTGTCCCCGGAGCGTCCCTATCCCTCCATCCCGGCACCACCATCCCCTGTGAGCATCCCTGTCCCCCCATCCTGGCAGCGTCCCTGTCCCCGGAGCGTCCCTGTCCCCCCAGCCCTGCACCACCATCCCCTGTGAGCGTCCCTGTCCCCTACCCCGGCACCGTCCCTGTCCCCAGAGCGTCGCTGTCCCCTGCCGCCACCCCTGTGCCCCATCCTCGTCCTTGTGCTCATCCCTGTCCCCGGAGCGTCGCTGTCCCCTGTCACCACCCCTGCGCCCTATCATCGTCCTTGTCCCTGTGCCCATCCCTGTCCCTGTGCCCATCCCTGTCCCCAGGGCGTCGCTGTCCCCGGAGCGTCACTGTCCCCTGCCACCACCCCTGCACCCCATTATCGTCCCTGTCCCTGCCATCCCTGTCCCCTGCCAGCATCTCTGTCCCCTGTGATCGCCCTCGCCCGCATCCACGAACCCGTGGTGCCTCCCGGGCGGGCGGGTGTCACTCGGGTCCCCGTGGTTGGTCCCGGCCGGGAGCCACCACGGGGACACGAGGGACACCGCGGGCCCCAGGGTCCCGGCCGGGAACAGCCACGGGGACACGAGGGACACCGCGGGCCCCAGGGTCCCGGCCGGGACCCCGGGACGGGCGGGGGTCACTCGGGTCCCCGTGGTTGTTCCCGGCCGGGCCCCCGGGGCCCGCGGTGTCACTCGTGTCCCCGTGGCTGTTCCCGGCCGGGACCCCGGGACGGGCGGGTGTCACTCGTGTCCCCCCCCGGCAGACACGTCCCGGAAGCCGAAGGAGAGCGAGCGGGACGGGCAGGGTTACCGCTTCGTGTCGCGGGGCGAGATGGAGGCGGACATCAAGGCGGGCCGGTACCTGGAGCACGGCGAGTACGAGGGGAACCTGTACGGCACCAGGATCGACTCCATCCGCGCCGTGGTGGACGCGGGCAAGATGTGCATCCTGGACGTCAACCCGCAGGTGGGGGACACCTCTTGGGGACACGGTGACAGCCGGAGCTCCCCCCGGCCGCGGGGCTGAGCGCTGTCCCCACGGGCAGGCCGTGAAGGTGCTGAGGACGGCGGAGTTCGTGCCCTTCGTGGTGTTCATCGAAGCCCCCGGGCCCGAGAGGCTGCGGGCCATGAACAGGGCGGCCCTGGAGAGCGGCGTGGCCACCAAACAGCTCACGGTGCGGGCCCGGGGAAACTGAGGCACGTTCGGGGGGGGGGGGGGGGGGGCAGGAGGAGGGTACACGGCTCGTGGTGGGATTTCTCCGCCGTTCCTGGGGGTGATGGGGAAACTGAGGCACGTTTGGGGGGGCAGGAGGACAAACAGTTCATGATGGGTTTTCCCCACTACCCCTGGGGGTGATGGGGAAACTGAGGCACATTTGGGATGCAGGAGGAGGACGCACAGGTCGCAGTGGGTGCTCCCCACCATCCTTGGGGGTGATGGGGAAACTGAGGCAGGTTTTGGGATGTGGGAAGACACACAGCTCACGATGGAATTTCCCCAATATCCCTGGGGGTGATGGGGAAACTGAGGCACGTTTGGGCTGCAGGAGGACACACAGTTCATTATGAGATTTC
Organism: Onychostruthus taczanowskii; assembly: GCF_017590055.1. Lineage (NCBI taxonomy): Eukaryota > Metazoa > Chordata > Aves > Passeriformes > Passeridae > Onychostruthus > Onychostruthus taczanowskii. The sequence continues at coordinate 416,047 of NW_024507105.1, read as the reverse complement.
CCCACTATCCCGGGAGATGATCGGGAAACTGAGGCAGGTTTGGGGGGGAAGAGGACGCACAGGTCACAGCGAGTGTCCCCCACTATCCCGGGGGGTGACGGGGAAACTGAGGCAGGTTTTAGGATGTGGGATTTCCCCACTATCCCGGGGGGTGACGGGGAAACTGAGGCAGGTTTTAGGATGTGGGAAGACACACAGCTCACGGTGGGATTTCCCCACTATCCCGGGGGGGGACGGGGAAACTGAGGCACGTTTTGTGCGGCAGGAGGCGGACGCCCAGCGCACGGTGGAGGAGAGCAGCCGCATCCAGCGCGGCTACGGGCACTACTTCGACCTGAGCCTGACCAACGATGACCTGGAGCGCACCTTCGGGCGCCTGCGGGAGGCCATGGAGCTCCTGCGCGTGCAGCCCCAGTGGGTCCCGGTCACCTGGGTCTATTAGGGACCCCCGGAGCCTCCCCTCAGCCCCCCAGCCCACCCAGGGGGGCCCGAGGGGGGCTGTGTCTCACCCAGCGGTGCCGTGGGGGGGTGTCTCTCTGCAGAGCCCCTCGATCCCCTCTGTTCCGCCCAAATTTGGGGAGGGGCAGAAGCAGCCGGGGGTGTCCCATGGGGGGGCACAGCCCCCGCGTCACCTGGGTCTATTAGGGACCCCCGGAGCCTCCCCTCAGCCCCCCAACCCACCCAGGGGGGCCCGAGGGGGGCTGTGTCTCACCCAGCGGTGCCGTGGGGGGGTGTCTCTCTGCAGAGCCCCTCGATCCCCTCTGTTCCGCCCAAATTTGGGGAGGGGCAGAAGCAGCCGGGGGTGTCCCATGGGGGGCACAGCCCCCGCCCCCCACAGCTGAGTCACTGCCAGAACCTGGGGGAGCCCCCCTGCGATTGGGGGGTGCGGGGTTTGGGGGGGTCCCCTCGCTGTCCCCCAGGTCACAACCCCCCCTCGGGGACCCCCTTCTCCCCTTACCAGGGTGGGGGTCCCTCGCTGTCCCTCGTGTCACCCCTTCCCAGGTAGCAATAACCCCCGCGCCCTGTAATTAACCCTTCATTAACCCTTAACCGACCTTGTAATTAACCTTGTAATTAACCCGGCTGGGGGGGGGGCTTGGGAGAGGGGG
>NW_024507105.1:409114-414726 GCF_017590055.1 Onychostruthus taczanowskii | reverse complement strand
CGGGGGGGGGGGGGGGGGGGGCTGTGGCTGGGGACTCGCTGCGGGGGGTCTGGGGCGGTGACCTGGCGTGTCCCCAAGGCTCAGGGACACGGGGGGGGGCAGGGTGTGCCCGCGTGTCCCTCGTGCCCCGTGTCCCCCCCAGTCCCTGCCGCCATTTCCTCCTTTTTGGTACTTCGCTGTCAGTTTTATTAAAGGAGACAAAAACGGCTTTGTCCCTTGTGGTGAGCGCGAGGGGGGTTGGGGCTGGCTTCACCTGTGTCACCTGTGTCACCTGTGTCACCTGTGCCACCTGTGCCACCCTGTCGCCCCCCCCAGCCCAGTCCCGCCCGGTGCTGATGGTTTTCGATCTGCAAATCTCCATTTCCCCCCGGTCTGGGGCTGGGGGCGTGCGGGTGAGCGTGTCACACGCCTGTCACACGCGTGTCACCTTGCGCACGCACGGGGCCCTTCCTTGGTGCTGCCGGGAGGGGTCAGCAGAGCTGCAGGCAGCTGGGGGGGGGGCTGTGGGTGTGCAAGGGGGTCTGGGGGGGGTGCGAGGGGGTGTGCAGGGGCTGTGGGCGTGCAAAGGGGTTTTGGCTCCCTTGCACACGCGTGGACACCTCCCACCCTGCCACCCTGGGGTGGCACGCACCTGCACACCTCGTGCCCACGCGTGGGCACCTCCGACGGGCTGCCAGGGGTGTCACAGGATGTCACAGGGTGCCATGGGGTGACGTGTGGTGCCATGCGGTCCCATAGAGTGCCATGGCCAGGGGTGCCCTGTCCCCGTGCCCTGTCCCCGTGCCCTGTCCCTGGGTGCCCTGTCCCTGTGCCCTGTCCCCGTGCCCTGTCCCTGTGCCCTGTCCCTGTTCCCTGTTCCTGTGCCCTGTCCCTGTTCCTTGTCCCTGTTCCCTGTCCCCTGTTCCCTGTCCCTGTCCCTGTGCTCTGTCCCTGTTCCCTGTTCCCTGTCCCTGTGCCCTGTCCCCGTGCCCTGTCCCTGTGCCCTGTCCATGGGTGCCCTGTCCATGGTGCCGTGTCCCTGTTCCCTGTCCCCGTGCCCTGTCCCTGTGCCCTGTCCCTGTTCCTTGTCTCTGTTCCCTGTCCCCTGTTCCTGTTCCCTGTCCCTGTGCTCTGTCCCTGTGCCCTGTCCCTGTTCCCTGTCCCTGTGCCCTGTCCCTGTGCCCTGTCCCCGTGCCCTGTCCCCGGCTCTGTGTCTTTAAGCAGCGCTGTCCCTGGAGCCGCTGCATTGGCCGGTCCCTAATCCCCGTGTCCCTGAGCTGCCCTGGCTGTGAGGGCTGGGGCCGTCCTCGCTGGGCTGGGCCGTGTCTGTGTGTGTCCCTGCATGTCCCTGCCGTGTCTGTGAGTGTCCCTGCGTGTCCCTGCCGTGTCTGTGAGTGTCCCTGCGTGTCTGTGTGTGTCCCTGCGTGTCTGTGAGTGTCCCTGCGTGTCTGTGTGTATCCTCCATGTGTCCCTGTGTCCATGTGTCCATGTGTCCATATGTCCGGTGTGTCCATGTGTCCTGTGTATCCGTGTGTCCTGTGTATCCGTGTGTCCGTATGTCTGTGTGTCCATGTGTCCTGTGTGTCCATGTGTCTGTGTGTCCCGTGTGTCCCTGTGTCCCTGTGTCCGTGTGTCCGGTGTATCCTTGTATCCGTGTGTCCATGTGTCCATGTGTCCTGTGTGTCCGTGTGTCCGTGTATCCGTGTGTCCATGTGTCCATGTGTCCGTGTATCCGTGTATCCGTGTGTCCATGTGTCCTGCGTGTTTGTGTGTCCACGTGCCCATGTGTCCGCGTGTCCCGTGCAGAGCAGGCTGTGCAGGGCCGGTGTCCCCTGGCGGTCACTGTCACATGTGTGTGTGTGTGTGTGTGTGTGTGTGCGCAGGGTTCAGCGCCCGGCGCGTGCCGGCCCGCCTGGACGCCGTGGTCATCGGCAGCGGCGTGGGGGGCCTGGCGGTGGCCGCCACCCTGGCCAAGGCGGGCCGGAGGGTGCTGGTGCTGGAGCAGCACGAGCAGGCCGGGGGGTGCTGCCACACCTTCCAGCAGCACGGCATCGAGTTCGACGTGGGTGAGGAGCCCCGGGCAGCCCTGTCACCCCCTGTCACCTCCTGTCACCTCCTGTCACCCCCTGTCACCCCCTGTCACCTCCTGTCACCTCCTGTCACCCCCCGTCACCCCCTGTCACCTCCTGTCGCCCCCTGTCACCCCCTGTCATCTCCTGTCACCCCCTGTCCCTGCAGCCCCACTGTGAACCTGCTGCCAGCCCTGGTGTGTGCCCTGTCCCTACCATGTCCCTGTCCTGTCCCTGTGTCCCTGCCATGTCCCTGTCCTGTCACTGTCCTGTCCCTGCCATGTCCCTGTCCTGTCACTGCCATGTCCCTGCCCTGTCCATACTGTATCCTTGCCATTCCCGTGTCCTATCCCTGCCATGTCCCTCCCGGCTCTGTGTCTTTAAGCAGCGCTGTCCCTGGAGCCGCTGCATTGGCCGGTCCCTAATCCCCGTGTCCCTGAGCTGCCCTGGCTGTGAGGGCTGGGGCCGTCCTCGCTGGGCTGGGCCGTGTCTGTGTGTGTCCCTGCATGTCCCTGCCGTGTCTGTGAGTGTCCCTGCGTGTCTGTGTGTATCCCTGCCGTGTCTGTGAGTGTCCCTGCGTGTCCCTGCCGTGTCTGTGAGTGTCCCTGCGTGTCCCTGTGTGTCCGTGAGTGTCCCTGCACGTCTCTGTGTGTCCCTGCCGTGTCCCTGCCGTGCCCACACACAGCCACACGCAGTGACAGCCATGTGGCCCATGCTGCTGCCGCTGCTGCCGGTGGCCCTGGCCGTGCTGGCCCTGGCCCGGGTGGCCCATCGGCTGCTGGCCCCGTCCGGCAACCCCTTCGCAGGGCCACCCCCGGGGCCACCGCGGCCTCTGGTGACCGACCAGCGCGCCCGGGACAGGGTCCTGAAGCAGGGTGAGTGTGTCTGTGTGTCCGTGTGTCTGTGTGTCCGTGTGTCTGTGTGTCCGTGTGTCTGTGTGTCCCTGTATCCGTGTGTCCATGTGTCTGTGTGTCCGTGTGTCTGTGTGTCCTTTGTGTCCATGTGTCCTGTGTGTCCATGTGTCCATGTGTCCCTGTATCCATGTGTCCGTGTGTCTGTGTGTCCGATGTGTCCGTGTGTCCCATGTGTCCATGTGTCCGTATGTCCCTGTATCCGTGTGTCCGTCCATGTGTCTGTGTGTCCTTTGTGTCTGTGTGTCCGGTGTATCCGTGTGTCCATGTGTCCATGTGTCTGGTGTATCTGTGTGTCTGTGTGTCCGCCTGTCCCTGCTGTGTCCCTGCTGTGTCCCTGACCTGTCACAGTCATGTCACTGCCCTGTCCCTGTCCTGTCACTGCCCTGTCCCTGCCCTGTCCATACTGTATCCTTGCCATTCCCGTGTCCTATCCCTGCCATGTCCCTGTCCTGTCCCTGCTGTGTCCCTGCTGTGTCCCTGACCTGTCACAGTCATGTCACTGCCCTGTCCCTGCCATGTCCCTGCCCTGTCCCTGCCCCATCCATACTGTGTCCCTGCCATTCCTGTGTCCTGTCCCTGCCATGTCCCTGTCCTGTGCCTGCCATGTCCCTGCTGTGTCTCTGCTGTGTCCCTGCTGTGTCCCTGCCCTGTCACTGTCATGTCACTGCCCTGTCCCCGCCATGTCCCTGCCCTGTCACTGCCCTGTCCCCGACATGTCCCTGCCCTGTCCATACTGTATCCCTGCCATTCCCGTGTCCTATCCCTGCCATGTCCCTGTCCTGGGCCTGCCATGTCCCTGCTGTGTCTCTGCTGTGTCCCTGCTGTGTCCCTGCCCTGTCGCTGTCATGTCACTGCCCTGTCCCCGCCATGTCCCTGCCCTGACCATACTGTATCCCTGCCATTCCCGTGTCGTATCCCTGCCGTGTCCCTGCCATGTCCCTGCCGTGTCCATACTGTATCCCTGCCGTGTCCCTGTCATTCCCAGACCCCACCCCCGTCCCTCAGTGCCACACCAGGCAAAGCCAAACCCTTCCCTCCCCAGCTGCTCCCTCCACGTGTCCACGCCCCGTCCCCACTGTCCCCCACCGTGTCCCCTGTCCCCACGCCACAGGCATCCACTGCGTGGGGCAGCTGCACGAGGGGAGCCTCCTGCGGGTGGCCCTGGACCAGGTGACAGACGGGCAGCTCTGCTGGCACCGCCTGCCTGACCCCTACGACGAGGTGACCCTGGGACCCCGGCGCTACCTGCTGCGCTCCGGCAAGGTGGCCTTTGTCACCGCGCTGGAGGAGCAGTTCCCCGAGGAGAAGGAGGCCATCAGGGAGTTCATGAAGCTCTCCAAGGTGCGGCCCTGGGGTCACCTCCCCACGGGGGTGGCACGTCCCCAAGGAGGGGTCAGCTTGGGATGGTGGCACTGGTGGGGACGTGGCTGATGGGTGGAAGTGGGAGCAGTGGGGAAACAAGTGACAGTGCTGGTGGGACATGGGTGATGGGTGTGGGGGGAAAAGGTGGTGGGAACGGTGGGGACACAAGTGACAGTGGTGTGGGGACCTTGGTGATGGGTGTGGGGGGAACGATGGGGACAAAAGCAGTGGGCACAGAGAGGACACAGAGGGGACACAGAAGGGACAAGTTCTGGGGATAATGAGGACATGGATGTTGGGGGGACAGCTGCTGAGCCACGGGTGTCCCGGGGGGCCACATCAGCGACATCCCTGAGGCCGTGCTGGTGGCCAGGCAGGGCAGTGTCGCTGGTGGCACGCGGCGATGTCACACAGGTGGCCTCGAGGCACGCCGTGCTGCTGGCCCTGCTGAAGCTGTCCCCGCGCTGGCTCGTCACCGTCCTGCTGCGCTCGGGGCTCCTGCCCCGCCTGTCCCCCCTGTTCCGCATGGCCACCACGAGCCACAGCCAGGCCGCCGCCCGCCTCACCCAAAACCGCGACCTGCGCGCCCTCTTCGGATACCTCTTCTACGGTCAGGGGCTGTCGCGACAGAGAGGGGCTGTCGCGACAGGGAGGGCGCCGGGTGGAGGAGGAGGGCGGTACTGCAATGGCGGGGGTGGTGTCCCGACACGGGCTGGCACCATCACGATATGTGCAGTGCTGTGTGGCGGGAGGGGCCGTGTCGCGATACGGGAAGGCTGTGTCGCGGTGTGGGAGGCCACCTTGGCGACAGCGGAGGGCTGCGTCGCGAAGAGCGAGGGCGATATCGCGGCGAGGAGCGCTGTGTCGCGACACGGGAGGGGTTGCCCCGCCCTGCGGCGGGTGCCAGCCGTGCCCGCGTGCCCCGGTGTCGCCGCAGGCCCGGCCCCGCGGGACTCGAGCTTCCTGGTGAGCGCGCTGATGGTTCACCACTACCAGCGCGGGGCCTGGTACCCGCGGGGGGGGCCCAGCGAGGTCGCCTTCCACGCCGTGCCCGTCATCGAGCGAGCGGGGGGGGCCGTGCTCGTGCGCGCCCCCGTCACGCGCGTGCTCGTCAGCGCCGACGGCACCGCCCTGGGTAAGCACCGGGACCCCCCCCCGAGGGATGGGGACGCGATGGCGGAGCCCCTCGTGTCCCCTGAACCCCCCCGGGTGTCCCCTGAACCCCACCGTGTGTCCCCTGACTCCCCTCCCGTGTCCCCTGGCCCCCCCCCCCCGCTCCCCGCTCCCC
>NW_024507105.1:402597-408844 GCF_017590055.1 Onychostruthus taczanowskii | reverse complement strand
CCCCTCCCGTGTCCCCTGACCCTCCCCGGATGTCCCCTGACCCCCCCGTTGTCCCCAGGGGTGGCGGTGCGGGCGGGGCCCGGAGAGGAGGAGCTGGAGATCCGCGCCCCCCTGGTCATCTCCGACGCGGGGGTCTTCAACACCTTCGGGAAGCTGCTGCCCCCCCACGTCCGCGGGCACCCCGGTAAAGTGGCACTCGTGTCCCCGTGGCACTCGAGTCCTCAGTGTCCCCAGGATCCTTGGTGTCCCCAGCATGCCAACACCCTCACCGCTCCTGGCACCCCAGTGTCCCTGCCCGGGCTCAGCTGCCACCTCTGGGTCCCCGGCACAGACAGGGTCAGGTGCCATCCCGTGTCCCTGTCCGGGCTCAGGTGCCACCCCGTGTCCCTGTCCGCACTCAGGTGCCATCCCCCTGTCCCTGCCCACGCTCAGGTGTCACCCCGTGTCCCTGTCCGCACTCAGGTACCACCGCGGTGTCCCTGTCCGCACTCAGGTGTCACCCCCTGTCCCTGTCCGCACTCAGGTGCCATCCCCGTGTCCCTGCCCGCACTCAGGTGCCACCCCGTGTCCCTGCCCTCACTCAGGTGCCACCGCGGTGTCCCTGTCCGCACTCAGGTGTCACCCCGTGTCCCTGTCCGCACTCAGGTGCCATCCCCCTGTCCCTGCCCACGCTCAGGTGTCACCCCGTGTCCCTGTCCGCACTCAGGTGCCATCCCCGTGTCCCTGCCCACGCTCAGGTGTCACCCCGTGTCCCTGTCCGCACTCAGGTGTCACCCCGTGTCCCTGTCCGCACTCAGGTGCCATCCCCCTGTCCCTGCCCACGCTCAGGTGTCACCCCGTGTCCCTGTCCGCACTCAGGTACCACCGCGGTGTCCCTGTCCGCACTCAGGTGTCACCCCCTGTTCCTGTCCGCACTCAGGTGCCATCCCCCTGTCCCTGCCCGCACTCAGGTGCCACCCCGTGTCCCTGTCCGCACTCAGGTGCCATCCCCCTGTCCCTGCCCGGGCTCAGGCGCCATCCCCGTGTCCCTGCCCGGGCTCAGGTGCCACCGCGGTGTCCCTGCCCGCGCTCAGGTGCCACCCGTGTCCCGCAGGTGTCCGCTCCCTGCTGGCCGCGCTGCGGCCGGGCATGGGCTCCTTCCTGGTGTTCGTGGGGCTGCGGGGCAGCGCGGCCGAGCTGGGGCTGCCCCCCACCAACTTCTGGATCTACCCCCACAACGACCTGGATGCCATGTGGGGGGGCCGGCCCCGGGGGGGGGGGGTTGGGGGCACGGCGGGTGGCTGGGGGACACGGGGGGTGTCACACCCCTGTGTCCCGCCAGGATGACCCGCTACGCCGCCCTGAGCCGCGACGACGTCCCCGAGAACCTGGCCATGATGTTCATCACCTTCCCCTCCGCCAAGGACCCCACGTACGACCAGCGGCACCCAGGTACCCTCCGGGGGGGTCCCGAGACCCTCCCCCCCAGCTCCCTCCTCGGGCTCAGGGGCTCCGCGATGCCCCCGGCCCGGGGTGGGCGCTGCCACCATCACCCCCACGGCGGTGTCACCGGCTGTCCCCGCCCCGCAGGCAGGTCCTGCATGACCATCCTGACCATGGCACGCTACGAGTGGTTCGAGGAGTGGGCCGGGAGCCGCCCCCGCCGCCGCGGCCCCGACTACGAGCGCTACAAGATGGACATCGCCCAGCGGCTGCTGGACAGGGCGCTGCTCCGCTTCCCGCACCTGCGGGACAAGGTGCCCGGGGGACGGGCTGGGGTGTCCCACAGGGCCGGGGTGTCCCCCCCCTGACACGCCGGGGGTCCCCGTCCCCTGCAGGTGGAGTTCGTGGAGGCGGCGACGCCGCTGAGCAACCAGCACTACCTGGGGGCTGAGCGGGGGGCGATGTACGGCACCGAGCACAACCTGCGCCGCTTCAGCCCCGCCGTGCTGGCCGCGCTCAGGCCCGACACGCCCGTCAGGAACCTCTACATGACAGGTGAGGGGCTGCGTCCCCGTGTCCTGCTGTCCCCGTGTCCTTCTGTCTCCGTGTCCTGCTCTCCCCGTGTCCTGCTCTCCCCGTGTCCTTCTGTCCCCGTGTCCTGCTGTCCCCCTGTCCTGCTGTCCCCACGTCCTGCTCTCCCCGTGTCCTTCTGTCTCCGTGTCCTGCTCTCCCCGTGTCCTGCTGTCCCCGTGTCCTGCTCTCCCCGTGTCCTTCTGTCTCCGTGTCCTGCTCTCCCCGTGTCCTGCTGTCCCCGTGTCCTGCTGTCCCCGTGTCCTGCTGTCCCCACGTCCTGCTCTCCCCATATCCTGCTGTCCCCGTGTCCTTCTGTCCCTGTGTCCTGCTCTCCCCGTGTCCTTCTATCCCCACGTCCTGCTCTCCCCGTGTCCTTCTGTCCCCACATCCTGCTGTCCCCGTGTCCTGCTGTCCCTGTGTCCTGTTCTCCCCGTGTCCTTCTGTCCCCGTGTCCTGCTGTCCCCGTGTCCTGCTGTCCCCACGTCCTGCTCTCCCCATATCCTGCTGTCCCCGTGTCCTTCTGTCCCTGTGTCCTGCTCTCCCCGTGTCCTTCTATCCCCAACATCCTGCTCTCCCCGTGTCCTTCTATCCCCACGTCCTGCTCTCCCCGTGTCCTTCTGTCCCCACATCCTGCTGTCCCCGTGTCCTGCTGTCCCTGTGTCCTGTTCTCCCCGTGTCCTTCTGTCCCCATGTCCTGCACTCCCCGTGTCCTACTGTCCCCGTGTCCTCCTCTCCCCCTGTCCTGCTGTCCCCCCGTCCTGCTCTCCCCACATCCTGCTGTCCCCGTGGCCTGCTGTCCCTGGGTCCTGTTCTCCCCGTGTCCTTCTGTCCCCACGTCCTGCTGTCCCCATGACCAGCTCCACACTCCGGATGGTGTCCCCAGGGCGTCCCTGCAGTGGGTGGTGGGTGTCCTGCTGTCCCTGTGTCCTGTTCTCCCCGTGTCCTTCTGTCCCCATGTCCTGCACTCCCCGTGTCCTACTGTCCCCGTGTCCTGCTGTCCCCGTGTCCTGCTGTCCCCACGTCCTGCTCTCCCCATATCCTGCTGTCCCCGTGTCCTTCTGTCCCTGTGTCCTGCTCTCCCCGTGTCCTTCTATCCCCACGTCCTGCTCTCCCCGTGTCCTTCTGTCCCCACATCCTGCTGTCCCCGTGTCCTGCTGTCCCTGTGTCCTGTTCTCCCCGTGTCCTTCTGTCCCCATGTCCTGCACTCCCCGTGTCCTACTGTCCCCACGTCCTGCTGTCCCTGTGACCAGCTCCACGCTCCGGATGGTGTCCCCAGGGTGTCCCTGCAGTGGGTGGTGGCTCTGTCCCACCCCGGGGGGCTCCGTGTGTGTCCCCCGGGGGTGTCCCCGTCCCACGGTGGCTGTCCCCAGGGCAGGACGTGTTCTCCTGCGGGCTGGCGGGGGCCGTGCACGGGGGGCTGCTCTGCGCCTCGGCCGTCCTAGGCCGCCTGCTCTACCTGGACCTGCTGCTCCTCAAGAGGAAAATCAAGCGGCGCCAGGGCCGGCACACGGCCTGAGGGGACAGCGGGGACAGCTGTCCTCGGGGACACCTCTCCTCGGGCATGGCCCCGGGCTGGGAGCGGCTCCCGGCTCAATAAACCGCGATGTCCCAGCGGCCAGCAGCTGTCCTTGGGGAGGGGATGGAGATGGGGGTGGGAGAGGGATGGGACAGGGGTGAGACTGGGATGAAGAGGGTTGGGATGGGGATGGGGACAGGGTTGGGATGGCAATAGGGACAGGGGTGGGACTGGGATGGGGAGAGGGATGGGACAGGGATGGGGACAGGGATGGGATGGGAACAGGGACAGGGGTGAGACTGGGATGGGGAGAGGGTTGGGATGGGATGGAGATGGGATAGGGATGGGATGGGGATGGGGATGGAGATGGGGGTGGGAGAGGGATGGGACAGGGATGGGGACAGGGATGGGATGGGAATAGGGACAGGGGTGACACTGGGACGGAGAGAGGGTTGGGATGGGGATGGGGATGGGATGGGGATGTGCACAGGGAGCACCCACAGCTGGGGGTGCAGAACCCCCTTAGACTTTCCCCCCTTCTCCCTTTGTACTCCCAGAGCTTCCCCAGCCCTGCCCTCCCCCCAGCAGAGCCCGGAATTCTTTACATTTTTAAATATAATAAATAAGGGAATTCTCAGTGGGACAGCCGGGGGAAAAGGGGGGCCATGAGCCCAGACCATCCGGGTGGTCCTGAAGGGTCCGTGTCCCCCTGAGTTGAGGTGGGGGTTGTCACCAGCTGTCCTTGGAGACGGTCACCTCTAGGTCCGGGTGCTGAAGGGGGGCTGAGCCGTGGGGTTGTGGCCACACTCGGGGCACGGCCCCTCGGGCAGGGGGTACAGGAAGGGCTTGGCTGTCACCTGAGGATGAGGAGCGTCAGTGTGGGGGGACATGTGGCACACTCAGGGGGCTCCCCAGGGAAAGAGGGTGTCCCCCTGCGTGGGCAAGCACCCCACAGGCCACATCCCATCACCCCACAGCCCACCCCGGCCCCTCCCCGGGCGGGACCCACCTCGCTGTAGGGCGGGGGCTCCAGCCCCGCGGGGATGGCGGCGCTGGGCAGACTGGGCAGCGTGGGCATCAGGGTCAGCTGGGGGGGCACGGAGCCCTGGGGGTCTCTGTAGGACGGGGCTGGAGCGGGGCCCTGCGGGATCCTGTAGGCGGGGGGGGGCACGGGGTCCTGGCAGAGCTTGCGGCAGATGTGGAAGATGAGGAGGAGGACGGTGATGGCTACGAAGGTGATGACGATGATGAAGAACATGGCCCTGGGGACACCAAGAGGTGCGTGCTGGGGACTGGCATGTCCCCCCTCCCCGTCTGCCACCCCCCTCCGCCCAGCCCTGTCCCCACACCCAGGGTCTCTCCACGCCCCCGTCCCCAGGGACCCCTCCCGGGCATGGCCCCCTGGCCCCCCGCCAACGAACCCGGTGTCCCCCGGCGCCGCCGCGTCACCTCCGTGCCACCGGCGCACTCTGGACCGGGGCCACCCCACGGCCCGGCCCAGCATCGCACACCCGCGCCCTTTGCCCCCTCCCTGCCCCGCAGCGCACCTTGCCCTGGGTGGGGGGCCCTCGGGGCACCCGCCGTGGGTCACTCTGGGGTGATTTGAGCCACTTTGGGGGGTTTTTAAAGGGTGGGACCGTGCCAAGGGGTGCTGGCGCCTTGCTGAGGGGCTGTCCCCAAACTGGGGGGTTGAGAGGGTGGCCCGGGTGGCGCAGGGGGTGCTCAGGGTGACACGAGGGGTGCTTGGGGTGGCACAGGGGATCCCTGGCCCTGCCGGGAGTCGTGCGCGGGCCGAGGGGAGGGCGAGGAGCCAGAGGCGAGGCCGGAGGAGCGGGATCCCCCCGCGGGTGTGAAGAGCCGCCGGCTCAGCGCCGTAAGCTCCTAAATCCCGTCAGCGCCTGAGCCCCGCGCCCCAGCGAGCGGGGGAGAGCGGGGGGAGAGCGGAGAATGAACAGGGGCGATCCGGGGGTGATCCGAGGGGAGAGCGGGGAATGAACCGGGGCGATCCGGGGGTGATTCGGGGGTGATCCGGGGGTGATCTGGGGGGAGAGCTGTGGAATGAACTGGGTGCGATCCAGGGAATGAATCGGGTGCGATCCAGGGAATGAACCGGGGGTGATCCATTGAATGAACCAGGGCGATCCGGGGGTGATCCAGGGGGCGATCTGGAGAATGAACCGGGGTGATCTGGGGGCGATCCGGGGGTGATTCGGGGGGAGAGCCGGGGGTGATCCGGGGGGCGATCCTGGGAATGAACCGTGGGCGATCCGGGGGCTATCCAGGGGTGATTCGGTGGTGATTCGGTGGTGATTCAGGGGGTAAACGAGGGATGATCCGGGGGGTAAACGAGGGATGATCCGGGGGTGATCCGGGGGTGACCCATTCTGTGCCCCCGGCCCCTCGGCAGCGAGTGACAAAGGAGGTGACAAAGCCGCCCAAGAGCAGACAGGGAGGCGGTGGCAGAGGGGACAAGGCTGGTGGGGAGCTCTGGGAGAGGGAGTTGGAGCCGCGGAGGGTTGGGAGCATCGGGCCGTGGGATGCCCTAAGCAGGATCATCCCCCTAAGGGGTTTAGGGCTGCCCGGGGCACGGGGGCTTGGCCGCACGGGTCAGGCACCGTAATTGGCTCAAGGGCTTAGGGGGGATTTGCCACCACATGTCCTCCCGTGCCCTGGTGAGGACCCCCCAAAATCGGCCTCCCGATGAGGCAGAGCCCCCCCCCCCCCCCCCCGGGCCAC
>NW_024507105.1:396378-402589 GCF_017590055.1 Onychostruthus taczanowskii | reverse complement strand
CCCCAGCCTGGCGACCCCCCCTCAGTCCTGGCTGAGGTGAGTTTGCCGGGTCTCTGCTGCCGGACACGGGGCTCCTTCACCCCCCGGGCCGGGTGCTGCCCCCTGAACCCAGCCCGGGTGCGCTGGGTGGGGGTCCCCTCGTGTCCCCCAGGGCATGAGAGTGTGCCCGAGGCTCCCTTCGGGCTCCTGATTCCACACCAGCCACGGGGAATGAAATCCCAGCTGGAGGCAGAAACTTCCGCGAAGCCAGGTGGGTGCTGGAACGGGAATGGGGGGTGCCCACACCTGGGCACACCTGGGCACACCTGGGCACACCTGGGCGCACACACACGGACACACACAGGGACACACACGGGGACACACACGCTCATCACACCTGGGCACACCTGGGCGCACACACACGGACACACACAGGGACACACAGGGACACACACGCACATCGTGCCCTGGCACACGGACCCCGTGCCTGCAGGGACGGCTGTGCCAACCCCGCTCCAGCCTGCCAAGGCTGCCACGGTGCCACCAGCCCCGGCGCAGGGACAAGCGCCATCCCCGGCCGTGTCCCCAGGTGACCCCGCCTGGCCGCTCTTCCGTTTCCCAGGCCAGGGCGGCGTCCCGGGATGGGACACGCGGGACAGCGGGGCACCGGTGCCGCCAGGCACAGCCACAGCGGGGTGGGACGCGCCGCTGTCACCGCTGAATCCCCTCCGTGGGACGAGGTAGGGAGGACCCCGGACCCCCGCCCGCTCCGGGCCGCCTCGGCCGCGCTGCCAGACTCGCGGTTGCGCAACCCGGGGTGACGGGGCCCCCCAAAAAACCGTGAGAACCGGCGGTGGCTCCCGGTGTGCCTCGGTTTCCCCGGGAGAGCGGGGGCCGGGATGCCCCGTGCTGAGGGAGGTGCTCGGTCGCCTGTCCCTGTCCCCAGGGCCGCTCGGGCCGGGGGGTGCGCGCACACACGCTGTGCTCGCTGCCCTGTGCGCACACGCGTGTGCAAGCGTGTCCGAGCGTGCACAGGCACACGCGCGGCCGAGATCCCCGCACGGACCCGCAGCTCCTCGGCCACCGCGACGCTGCCGAGAGGACCCCGTGTGTCCCCACCGTCCCCGTCCCCACACCCCATCCACCACCGCGGCCCCTCTCCCCTCCCTCGGCCCAGCCTTTTCCCTTCCAGCTCCCTGTTTGAAGCTATTTTTTCCACAGCTCCTGCCAAGAGCCGCTAATGAGAAACAAACGGGCTCCTCGGCCGAGGCTGCTCCCGGCCCACACACCTCCGGCCGCGGGGCTGGGCTTGCACCTCCCGGTGCCCTCCTGGCAGCGGCCCCGGGCACCTGCATCCTCCCCACCTGGCACCGCTGCCGGGCATCTGCATCCTGCCCGGCTGGCACCGCCGTCCTGGCCATCGGCACCGTCCCTGGGCGCCTCCACGCTCCCTGCCTGGCACCGTCCCTGGGCATCTCCATCCCCCCACCCAGCACAACTCCCGGGCATCTCCATCCTCCCAGGGCGTCTCTGCACACATGTCACCAATCCCTGAGCATCTTAACTGTCCCCATCTGTCACCATCTCAGGCTGTCACCAGCCTCCCTAACCAGCACCATCCCTGAGCATCTCCATCCTGCTCACCCAGCATCACCCTTGGGCATCTCTGTCCTGTCCGTGTGCCACTGTCCCTGGGCATCTCTGTGCTGTCCGTGTGCCACTGTCCCTGGGCATCTCTGTGCTGTCCATGTGCCACTGTCCCTGGGCATTTCTGTGCTGTCCATGTGCCACTGTCCCTAGGCATCTCTGTGCTGTCCGTGTGCCACTGTCCCTGGGCATCTCTGTGCTGTCTGTGTGCCACTGTCCCTGGGCACCTCATCCTCTCCTCTTGTCACCATCCCAGGTCACTTCATCCTCTCCTCTTGTCACCACCCCAGAGCATTTCCATCCTGCCCCCATCCCTGGGCTCTCTGCCCCTCTACAGGGCAGGGCTGGGCCGAGGCCAGGTGCCACCAGGCTCTGAGCACGTCGGTGTCCCCTGTGACCAGGCCGGGTGCCAGGGAGGTGCAGGGGGCGGGGAGGAGCGAGGTGTGAGGGAGTCCCGAGCTGTCCCCCCCGCCGGCTCCCCCGCTCCCCGCCCGGCCCGGGCTCGGCGGGGCCGCAGCCAAGCCCGTGCTGTTCCAGTTGGCCCCGGCCCGGCCCCAGTTATCGGCCGCTCACATTTTCCACTGAGCCATGTTTGTGTTTGAGCAGCGCCGGAGGAGGGAGGGAGCGCGGGAGAGGGGCAGGGACCCCCCGATCCCACCGCGGGGAGGGGGATTCCCGGGGAGGGGGGGCTGGCCAGGGTGGGGTCGGTACCGAGGGTGGGAGCAGCACCCAGGGATGGGAGCAGGGATCAGGGGGAGCTCCGCGCCTGGAGAGGGAGCAGGACCCAGGGATGGGGACATCACCCGGGCTTGGAGCGACAGCAGGGCTGTGGGAGCAGCATCTGGGGACGGGAGCGGTACCTGGGGGTGGGAACGACGCCCAGGGATGGGAGCAGCACCCAGGGATGGAAATCCCTGGGACACCGAGCCGGCACTGCCCGAGCCGAACATTCTCTCATCCCACCCTTGAAGCTCCCGGGACAGCGACGGCCGAGCCAAGCCCGCGTCAGGAGACGCCCCCTCCTCACGCTCAGGCTGTGGGGAGCAAACCCCCCCAGTCTGGGGCTCCCCAGGCCCCGGGGCCGCGCCGGTTCCTCGAGCGAGCGCGGCTCGGCCAGGCCGCGCCGGAGGGACGTCACGGGGCCGGATCCTCGCCCTGCTTCCTCGAAGGAGCCGCCGCTGCCGCTGCCAGGGTGACGCTGGCTGCTCGGGGCTGACCTGCTTTCTCTCCTCCGCCCCGGCATCCCTCCGGCATCCCTCCGGCCGGGCCCGGCCCCGCTGCGCCGCCAGCGCCGACGGCTTCCTGCGGAGGCGGAGGAATTTGGCTCCCGGCCGCGGGGATGGAGCCGGACACCGCCGGCAGCGCGGCCACCCCGCTCCGGCCGAGGGACAGCCGGGGCTGCACCGGCAGCGGGAACGGGACCGGAATGGGCTAAGGGTGCCACCGCGGCCATGGCGACAACGGGTGGGGTCTGGGTGGCCCCTGGGGGTCTGTCCCTGAGAGCACACGCGTGACACAGGCTGAGCACGCAGGGGATGCACACGCCTGGCACAGCTCGGGTTACACCCACCGCAGCTGGTGTGGGGATGGAGAAGGGATGGAGGGGCAGAGGGATGGGGGGGAAATAAATAAAAACAGTGTGAAGTAGTCAGATGGGATGGATGGATGGATGGATGGATGGATGGATGGATGCATGGATGGATGGATGGATGGATGGATGGATGATGGATGGATGATGGATGGATGGATGGATGGATGGATGGATGGAAGATGGATGGATGGATGATGGATGGATGATGGATGGTTGGATGATGGATGGATGGATGGATGGATGGATGCATGGATGGATGGATGGATGGATGGATGGATGATGGATGGATGGATGATGGATGGATGGATGGATGGATGGATGACGGATGGTTGGACGATGGATGGATGGCAGGTTACATGAGAGAAGGGACAGACAGGCAGCTGGCACAAGGGACAGCATCACAGCCAAGGGACATTTCACAGAGTGGCACCATCAGCCCCTAAAGCCCCCCCTGTGTTCACCACACCCCCCGTTACCCCCCAAGCCCTGTGGAGCAACACTGCCCCCCTGCCCCCCTTGGGGTGAGCCCGTGGGTGCCACAGGTGTCACTGGTGTCCCACAGCCCTCGGGGGTGGCACCCAGCGTGTCCCCATGGCACAGCCATGTGCCCAGGCCTGTCTGTGCCCACGGGCGGGGCTGGGCACCCTCCTCTGTCCGGCCCTGACCCTCCCAGGCTGGGCCTGGCTGCCCCGGCGTGTCCTGCTGGTGGTCTGGGGGTGCAGCCCCCCGGTGCTGCCTGTGCTGTGTCCCCAGGTGCTGCCAGTGCCACGTGCCAGCCCTGCCTGTGGCACGGCGTGGCGTGTCCCCGTTCTGTCCCACACCACAGTGTCCCCAGCCTTGCCTGTAGCCCAGCCTTTCCTGTGGCACAGTGTGGCACATGTCAGCCCTGCCGGTGGCACTGTCCCCAGCCCTGCCAGTGGCACAGATTGGCACCGTCCCCAGCCCTGCTGGTGGCACTGTCCCCAGCCCTGCCAGTGGCACAGATTGGCACCGTCCCCAGCCCTGCTGGTGGCACTGTCCCCAGCCCTGCCAGTGGCACAGATTGGCACCGTCCCCAGCCCCCCCCTGCCAGTGGCACAGATTGGCCCCGTCCCCAGCCCTGCCGGTGGCACTGTCCCCAGCCCTGCCGGTGGCACAGGGTGGCACTGTCCCCAGCCCTTCCTGTGGCACAGCGTGGCACATGCCAGCCCTGCCGGTGGCACAGGGGGGCACCGTCCCCCGCCCTGCCGGTGGCACAGGGGGGCACCGTCCCCCGCCCTGCCGGTGGCACAGGGGGGCACCGTCCCCCGCCCTGCCGGTGGCACAGGGGGGCACCGTCCCCCGCCCTGCCGGTGGCACAGGGGGGCACCGTCCCCCGCCCTGCCGGTGGCACAGGGGGGCACCGTCCCCCGCCCTGCCGGTGGCACAGGGGGGCACCGTCCCCCGCCCTGCCGGTGGCACAGAGTGGCACTGTCCCCCGCCCTGCACGGTGCCCTGCCGACCCCTCGGGGGATGCTCCCCGCTCCGACCGCCCCGGGGTGAGCAGGGGGGGCCCGGCCCGGCCCCCTCGGCTGCCTTCCTCCTCCTCCTCCTCCTCCTCCTCCTCCTCCTCCTTCTCCCCCGGCCCCCTCCCGCTGCCGACGTGGAGGCTGCGCCGGGGACGTGTCAGGGCCGGAGTGCGCGCCAGGGGCATCCTGCGCCTGCCCCGGATTCCGGGGGGGCCCGGCCCGGCGGGGCGGAGGCAGCACCGGGGGAATCGCTCTGGCTCCGCCGCTGTCCCCGTGTGGGGACACGGCCGCTCCCCGCGGGCCGGGGACCCCCCCTTGCTGCCGTGGTCTGTGAGGGACCCCCCCGGCACCGCCCGTGACGCGGGGACACCGTGGGCTGCCCCCCGGCCCCTCCGTGCCTCAGTTTCCCCTCACACGTGTGCAGGGCCAGCGACGAGCCCGGCGGGCGGGGTTGTTTTTTTTTTGGGGGGGGTGGGGTGGGGAAAGACTTTTAAAATTTTCTGGCTTTGCCCCAATTTCATCCCTTTGAAAACCTTTTGTTGGGTGGTTCCGCCCCCTCCCCGCAGGCCACGCCCACTCTGACGGACCACGCCCAGGTCCCCCCTTCCAGTCCCCCCCCCGCTCGATTTCCACGACGGCCGAGTCCCGCTGCCAAAGGGACGTGGCGGGGACGGGGGGGGGACACCGTGGGGATGGGGGGACACCGTGGGGATGGGGGGACACCGTGGGGACGGGAGGGACGTGGAAAGGACGAGGGGACCCCATCAGAAACGGGAATTCTGCGGGGATGGGGGAGCAGGGAAGGGACGGGGGGGACACCGCGGGATCGGGGGACACCGCAGGAAAGGGGGACGCCCCATCAGGAATGGGGACTTAATGAGGGGATAAGGGCGGCGCTGGGGGAACCGCGTGGCTTTGGGGGATTCCGTGGGGCTGGGGGGGACACGGAAGGGACGAGGGGACACTGCCGGGCTGTGAGGGAAGAGTTAACCCCCCCTCGGCCGCGCCGCTCCCGTCCCCTGGCAGGGAACTGGGATGAACTGGGGGAGCCGGCAGGGAGGTGCTGACGTGGGGCCGGGGAGGAGGAGGAGGAGGAGGAGGAGGAGGAGGAAGAGCTGGAGATGGAGCATCGCTGCTGCTGCTGGGCCGAGCTCCAGCTGGAGGGACCCTCGCTGGGGGCGGCGGGGCCGGGGGGGGGCACGGGCCCCCTCCCCTTGCCTGGCCCCAGCTCCTCCTTTGGGGTGGAGGGGTCCTGAGTCCTCAGCTGGGTCCTGACCCCCAGCCCAGGAACCCAAAACACCCAAATACCCCAGGCAGGAACCCAAAGCACCCAAACAAACCCCCCAACAACAATCCCCCAACCCAAACAGCCCCAGGAACCAGAGGACCCCAACCCAAGCACCCAAATCACCTGAGGACCCCACCCCAACAGCTCCTCCCACCAACCCCAATACCCCAAGGCCAACCCAAGAGCCCCAAGCAGTGCCTGCCCCCCCCCCCCCCGACT
>NW_024507105.1:393515-396265 GCF_017590055.1 Onychostruthus taczanowskii | reverse complement strand
GCCCCAAGAATGCCCCTCCCCCCCCCCCCCGGCACTCAGACCCCCCTCAAACGGGGGGGTTTTGGGGAGACAGATGAGCCCAGGGGACACTCCACAGGTCTGTAATCCCCCCCCTCCAAGCCAAACCCTCACCCCCTCCCTCCTGGGGAGCTCTTGGGGTTTGCAGCCCCTCGCAGCAAGGTTTTGGGGTACAACCCTCCCTCAGGGGACCCCCGGGACATCCCCCTGCCCCTCTACGGGGGTGGCGGAGGGTGCGAGGCGGCTGGCAGCGCCACGACCCGGCCACGTGGCACCGGAGCCACCGTCCCCGGCAGGCGGCGGGCACCGGGCCAGCCACGGCCGATGAGGTCACCGGGACAGCTCCAGCCAGGCCCGGGGCCGCCGGCAGCGCGGGAGCGCCCGGGGTCCCGCTCCTGTCCCTGTCCCCGCTGCTCCTGTCACTGTCCCCTCCTGTCCCTGTCCCGCTCCTGTCCCTGTCCCCGCTGCTCCTGTCACTGTCCCCTCTGCTCCTGTCACTGTCCCCGCTGCTCCTGTCACTGTCCCCTCCTGTCCCTGTCCCGCTCCTGTCCCTGCCCCCTCTGCTCCTGTCCCTGTTCCCCTCCCGCTCCTGTCCTTGTCTCCTCTGTTTCTGTCCCCTCCCGCTCCTGTCACTGTCCCCTCCTGTCCCTGTCCCGCTCCTGTCACTGTCCCCTCTGCTCCTGTCCCTGTCCTCTTCCCGCTCCTGTCACTGTCCCCTCTGCTCCTGTCTCTGTCCTCTTCCCGCTCCTGTTCCTGTCCCCTCTGCTCCTGTCACTGTCCCCTCTGTTTCTGTCCCCTCCCGCTCCTGTCCTTGTCTTCTTCCCGCTCCTGTCCCTGTCCCGCTCCTGTCCCTGTCCCCTTCTGCTCCTCTCCCCTCCTGTCCCTGTCCCCCTCCCGCTCCTGTCCCTCTCCCTCTGCAGCTCCTGTCCCCATCCCTGTCCCCATCCCTGTCCCCATCCCTGTCCCCATCCCCATCCTCCTCCCCGTCCCGTTCCAGCCAGGAATGAGCTCTGCAGACCCCGGGGATGCTTTTCTGGGGGTTCAGGGGTGAGGAATCCCCCCCCGTACCCCGGGGGGCTGTGGGGTGCTCGGGGTACCCCCACCTCCCACCCAGTCCCACCGGGCTGGGGAGAATCGCCCCCTCCCCGGGGGATGGGGTGGGGGTGGGGGGGCAGCAAATTCTTCAATGAAACTGAAGAGGAGAAGGGAAAAAAAAATAAAATAAAAAAAAGGAATAAAAAGGGAAAAAAAAAAAAAAAAAAAAAAAGGAGTCGGGAACGGAAAATGTTCGGCGTGGAGCTCGTCCCTCAGAGTTTCCATCCCAGCCCAGACTGTGGGGCCTGGCCTGGGTGGCTGCTCCCGGCCTGGGACCCCCAAAAACTGCCCCCAGCCACCCCCAGCTCTGCTCCAGACCCAGATCCTGGGGTGAGGGGGTGCGGGGGGGGGGAAGAAGCCCCCCAGGAGGGTCCAGCCCTGGTGTTGGGGGGTGCAGATGGGGGGAAGGAACCCCCCAGGAGGGTCCAGCCCTGGTGTTGGGGGGTGCAGATGGGGGGAAGGAGCCCCCCAGGAGGGTCCAGCCCTGGTGTTGGGGGGTGCAGATGGGGGGAGGGAGCCCCCCAGGAGGGTCCAGGCCGGGGCTGTGCTGGTTCAGGGGTTCAAAAGGGGGGGAATCAACTCCCCAAAAAGAAATCAGGGCTGGGTGTGGGGGATGAGCCCCCCAGGGGGGGTCCCAGCCTGGATGAGGGGGTGCAGATGGAGGGAAGGAGCCCCCCAGGGGGGGTCCCAGCCTGGGTGAGGGGGTGCAGATGGGAGGAAGGAGCTCCCCAGGGGGGGTCCCAGCCCTGGGTGAGGGGGTGCAGATGGGAGGAAGGAGCCCCCCAGGGGGGGTCCCAGCCTGGATGAGGGGGTGCAGATGGGGGAAAGGAGCCCCCCAGGGGGGGTCCCAGCCTGGATGAGGGGGTGCAGATGGGAGGTGACCCTCAGCTCCAGCTGTGGGGAGAATGTGGGGGCGCCGAGGGGGAAATGAGCCCCCCGGAGGGGTCCCAGCCCCTGGGAGGGGTCACACCCCAGCTGGACCCATCCTGGCTGGAGGGACGCCCCCGAACAGGACCGGGGGTCCCCGGTGGGCACACGACCACCCCGCGGCAGCCCCTCCCCAGGGCCGGCGGTGCCCCCGGCGAGGGCGGCGAGCGGCGTTGGCATCCCGGAGGCCAATTTAAGCAATTTTCCCTGGAAATAGCCGGGGAGTCGCGGCCGTGATTACGGGGTTCTGCCCTGACGCCACAATTGAGGGCGCCGAGGGCCGGAGGCCACCAGGAATAGCCGGGGCGGTGCCGGGCTGCGGCCGCCGCGGGGGAAACTGAGGCACCGCGTCGCCCACCACGTCCCCACGGCAGGGTGACAAGTGGGAGAGGTCGGGTCTGAGCAGGGGGGTATCGGGGAACCCCCCCCCCGCCCACACACACACACACAAGGGGGTTTTGGTGGAGGGGGGGACACCGCGCTGCCTTGAGGACATCGGCGGGGGTGGGGTCAGACACCTGCGTGTCACCACCTGGCAGGACACCGCCCTCGTCACCACCTTGGGCGGCCACCAAGAGGGGGACACGGCCACCAAATGGAGGGGGGGGACACAGCCACCAAATAGGGGGACACGGCCACCAAAAGGGGGGGGTCCTGTGGGTGCGGAATGGGGAGGGGGCGATAAGGAGAGAGGGGGGGGACCCTGGGCT
>NW_024507105.1:374163-393346 GCF_017590055.1 Onychostruthus taczanowskii | reverse complement strand
GTGTCTTGGATGAAGGGATCTGGGACTGGGGAATGGATCTGGGGCTGGGGAATGGATCTGGGGCTGGGGAATGGATCTGGGGCTGGGGAATGGATCTGGGGCTGGATCCAGGGCTAGGGAATGGATCTGGGGCTGGGGAAGGGATCTGGGGCTGGGGAATGGATCTGGGGCTGGATCTGGGGCTGGATAAGGGGACAGGCCTGGGGACAGGGCTGGGACAGGGCTGGGGACAGGGCTGGGGACAGGGCTGGGACACTGGCGTGGCCCCACGGGCACGCGTGAGCACAGGAGTGACCCCCACTCCGCCCCTCCTCCAGTGTGTTTTATTTAACATTTAAATTTAATGGCAGGAAAAAAAAAAATATCTCCAAATGGGGGGGGAGGGGGGTGACGTGTCCTGTGTCCCCCCTCCCGTTATTTCATTGTTAAATTCACGGATTTGGGGTTTTTCTGAAGGAAGATCAGGGAACGTCCTGGTGGGAGCTCCTGCTCTGACCTGGGGTCACTCTGCAGTGCTCCCAGTGCTCCCAGTGCTCCCAGTATTCCCAGTATTCCCAGTGCTCCCAGTATTCCCAGTGCTCCCATTGCTCCCAGTGCTCCCAGTATTCCCAGGGCTCCCAGTATTCCCAGGGCTCCCAGTGCTCCCAGTTCCCCCAGTTCCTCCCAGTGCTCCCAGTTCCCCCAGTTCCTCCCAGTGCTCCCAGTTGCTCCCAGCACTCCCAGTGCTCCCAGTAACCCCGTTCTCCCATTCCCCCACCCATCCCAGTGCTCCCAGTGCTCCCAGTTTGTCCCAGTCCATCCCAGTTTGTCCCAGTCCCTCATTCCTCCAGTGCTCCCAGTGCTCCCAGTTCCAGTTCTCCCAGTCATTCCCAGTTCTCCCAGTGCTCCCAGTGCTCCCAGTAACCCCGTTCTCCCATGGGGGGGTGTGGGGGTGGTGGTGGGGGGGGCCGGGGTGCCCCCCGACTCGCTGGGTGCCTCTGATTGGCCGAGGGGGCCGCCCAAAATCCGCTGCTCCAGCCGGGTCCCACCTCCCCGCGGCGGCGCACGGTATAAAAGGGCCGGAGGAGAAGCGGGCAAAGGGCAGTAGGAAGTTTCTGCTGGGGTCTGGATTTGGAGCTCCAGGGTTGGATCGGCCCCGTATGACCCCAAGCTAAGAACAAAAGAGACCCCAAAGAGTCTACATGTCTAATATTTAGACATGTTCAGCTTTGTGGATTCTCGGTCACTGCTGTTGATAGCAGCGACTGTCCTACTCGCCCGCGGGCAAGGAGAGGAAGACAGTGAGTAGTGGGCGCTGGGTGATGCTCCTCACCCCTCGGGACGCGGCTCTGGGGTGGCACCGGCGACACCCGGCCCGGCTGCCCTGGGGTGGGCAAGGAGGAACTCGGGCTGGGCGAGCGGAACCGAGAGGGGAATTAGGGGCGAAGTGGGGAAATGAGGGGGAAAT
This sequence comes from Onychostruthus taczanowskii, assembly GCF_017590055.1. Taxonomy (NCBI): domain Eukaryota; kingdom Metazoa; phylum Chordata; class Aves; order Passeriformes; family Passeridae; genus Onychostruthus; species Onychostruthus taczanowskii. The sequence continues at coordinate 391,899 of NW_024507105.1, read as the reverse complement.
GGCGAAAAAAGAGAGGAGGACTGACGGGATTTGGGGCTGGGGGAAAAGGGGGTTAGGGGGCTCTGGGGGTGAGGAGTCGGGGCGCCCTGCCAAGAGCGGGGAGGGAAGGAAGGGTGGAGAGGAGCCGGCGGGGAAGGAGGGAGCAGGGACGAAGGGGAGGAGGAGGAGGAGGAGGCCGGGAAGGGAAAGGAAAGGGGGGAAAGAGCGCGGGAGACAGAAGAGGGGGGAGAGGAGGGAGAGGGGGGGGCCAGCCCCGGGATCTGCGAAAGCCATCAGGAAAGAATTAGAAAAGTCTCGGATGATTCATAAGCGAAATGTTTCGGCAGCCGGGGGAGCGGGGGCTGCCAGCGGCGCGGGCCGGGGGCACGGCCGGGGTCACCCCCCCGTGCCACGCCACGGCCCCCGTGCCCCGCTGCCACCTGCGCCAGGGGGACACGAGGGGACCCTGGGCCCGGCGCCCATCGCTTTTTGCCCAATTTTGTCCTTTTTTGGTGTTTTTTGTTTTTGTTTTTTTTTTTTTTTTTTAATACATTTTTAATTATCATTATTATTTATTATTACTATTATTATTATTATGCATTTTGCACTGACAATACCCATCCCGCATTTCCCCTTCTCCATTTCCCATTCCCCGTTCTCCGTCCTGCATTTCCCATTCTACATTTTGCCCTTCCCATTCCCATTTTGCCTTTTTTTTTTTTCCCCAGAAGAATTTTGCATTTTCCATTCGCTTTTTTTTTTTTTTTTTACATCGTTTTCCCCCCCTGTTCTCCGTCCTGCATTTCCCATTCTACATTTTGCCCTTCCCATTCCCATTTTGCCTTTTTTTTTTTTCCCCAGAAGAATTTTGCATTTTCCATTCGCTTTTTTTTTTTTTTTTTTTTTTTTTTTTTCATTTTTTTCCCCCCCTTTTTTTTTTTTTTTCTCTACAATTTTTTTTTTTTTTTTTTTTTACCCTTTTTACTTCTTTTTATTTTTTGACTGGGGAGTTCTTCCATCAGCTGGCTCAGCCCCTCTCCCCCTCCCCACTCCAGGACCCTTCCCCACCGTGGGGCCACCCCCGGGCCTGGCCGCTCGCCCTCCCCTCCCCTCCCTTCCCTCTCCACGCAGCCCCCGCCCTCCTCCACTCTCTGGCCTCGCGTTCCCGATCCCATCTGGCCCGATCCAGCCCCACGGATCCAATTTCAGCCCAAATTCGGGGCCCGCCCCGTCCCGTCCGGTCCCGTCCCGTCCGTGTCCCCCACCCCGACGGCTCCCGGGGACCCACCCCCGTGCCTCGGGGGGTGTTTGCCTTGGCCCCGGCCGGTCCGAGCGAGCGGCTGCGGGGATTTTTTGTTTAAATTCCAGCCGATGTGGGAAGAGTTTATTGTGGAGCTTTTCCTGTGTCACCGCGCCGCGCTGATGAGAACCAGATGAAGGGAGAAGCGCTGCGGGAGCGGGGAGGGGGTGAAGGGAGAGGGGGCCGGGGGGGGGAGCCCGGCAGGCTCCGGGCCGCCCCTCCTGACGCTGCCACCGCCCCGTGCCAGTCCAAACCGGGAGCTGCATCCAGGATGGGCTCACGTACAACGACAAGGACGTGTGGAAACCAGAACCGTGCCAGATCTGCGTCTGCGACAGCGGCAACATCCTGTGCGACGAGGTGATCTGCGAGGACACCTCCGACTGCCCCAACGCCGAGATCCCCTTCGGAGAGTGCTGCCCCATCTGTCCCGACACCGACGGTATCGCGACATGCCCGCTGCGGGGGTCCCGCCCCCTCCCCAACACCGGGGATCGGCGGGCTCGGTGTCCCCCCACCTCCCCACGTGGGTGTGGGGTGGGTGATGCTGCGCTGCTCTGAACCCCCTTTTTGCCCCCACAGCCTCCCCTGCCTACCCAGAGAGTGCTGGAGTGGAGGTAAGGGCCCCCCAAAACGCAGCCCCCGGCAAATCTCGCCACAGTCCCACCCCTGGGTTTGGAGCCCCCCTTCTCTAACCTGTTCTGTCTCTGCCCCGCAGGGTCCTAAAGGAGACACCGGCCCCAAAGGAGACAGGGTGGGTGTGCCCCCCCTCCCGCCGAGAGCCCCCTGCTCTGCAGGGACCCCAACACCGCTGGGGTCACCCCTGTCCTGCTGGGGGTCACCCCAATCTCGCTGGGCTCACCCCAGTCCTGCTGGAGTTACCCCAGTCCCACTGGGGCTCACCCTAATCTCACAGGGGGTCACCCCCATCCTGATGGGGTCACCCCAATCTCACAGGGGGTCACCCCAATCCCGCTGGGGCTCACCCCAATCCTACAGGGTTCACACCCATCCCACGGCGCTCACCCCAGTCCTGCTGGGGGTCACTCCCACCCCACAGGGTTGACCCAAATCCTGCTGGGGCTCACCCCAATCGTGCTGGGACTCACCCTAATCCCTCAGGGCTCACCCCAATTGTGCTGGGACTTACCCCAATCCCTCAGGGCTCACCCTAATTGTGCTGGGACTTACCCCAATCCCTCAGGGCTCACCCCAATTCTGCTGGGATTTACCCCGAATCCCACAGGGTTCACCCCAATCCCACGGTTCTCACCGTAATCCCACGGCTCTCCCCCCCACCCCACGGCTCTCCCCCCCACCCCACAGCTCTCACCCCCACCCCACGGCGCTCACCCCTCTCTTCTCTCCCCAGGGACTGCCCGGCCCCCCCGGCAGAGATGGAATCCCCGGCCAGCCCGGACTCCCGGGCCCCCCCGGCCCTCCCGGCCCCCCCGGCCTCGGCGGAGTGAGTGTGGGGGGGTCCCTGGTGGCGCAGCCCCCCCGGGGGTCCCTGCCCCGCTCACCCCCCGCTCTCCCTCCCCACAGAACTTCGCTCCCCAGATGTCCTACGGCTACGATGAGAAGGCTGGAGGCATGGCCGTGCCCGGGCCTATGGTGAGCTGGGGACACGGGGGACACCAGGGGACACAGGGGACACCAGAGGGTGGGGGGAGAGCTGGGCGAGGGGACAGGGCAGGAGTGGTCCCTGTGCTGGTGATGTCACTGAGCACCAGGATGTGGCAGGGCCTGGAGGGGATGGGGACAGGGATGGGGACAGATGTGGGGCAGGGATGGGGACAGGGATGGGACAGGGATGGGGACAGGGGTTGGACAGGGGTTGGACAGGGATGGGACAGGGATGGGACAGGGATGGGACAGGGGTTGGACAGGGATGGGACAGGGATGGGGACAGATGTGGGACAGGGATTGGACAGGGATGGGGTGACAACAGAGATAGGGAATGTGTGGGGACTAGACAGGGACAGGCTGGTGATGGGGACAGAGATGGGGTGGCAGTGGGGACAAGGAATGGGTGCAGGTGGGAACAGAGGTGGGGACTGTGTGTTGGGGTGGCAATGGGGACAAGAAAATAGGGACAAGGGGGACATGACAATAGGGGCAGGGATGGGGTGGCAATGGTGACAGGCAAAGGTCAGTGTTGGGGACAAGGGATGGGGTGGAAGGGGGTGGCAATGGGGACAGGGAGGGGGTGGCTTTGGGACAGTGATGGGGACGAGGTGAGGACAGCAGGGGGAAGGTGGTGGGGTGGCAACAGGGCCCAGTGTGTGCAGCAGTGGGGTGGTGATGGGGACAGGGACAGGGTGACAAGGCACCACTGATGACACTTTCTCTTCTCCCCAGGGCCCAGCTGGTCCCCGTGGTCTCCCCGGCCCTCCCGGTGCTCCCGTGAGTGTCACCTCCTCCTGTCCACTTGGGTTTGGGAACAAACAGCCCCCAGGGCTCCTCTGGGGGGTGGGGGCACAGGTCAGAGGGTGTCACACCCTTCCTGACAGCGACAGAAGCACGTGGGGACAAAGCCCTGGTGCCACCACGCGGGGGGACACCACCACTGCCACTGGGGGATCCAGGCCCAAGCTTCTCACTTTCTGACTCATTTTTTACCCTTTATTTTTTTTTCCCCACAGGGTCCTCAAGGTTTCCAAGGTCCCCCTGGTGAACCTGGAGAGCCTGGTGCTTCTGTGAGTGCTGTCACCTGCCGATGTCCCCCGGGGATGGGGACACTGCTGCTGCTGCTGCCAGCCCTGGCTGTGGCCACACTGTCCCTGCTCTGGGATCCACGGCAGTGGGGCTGGCAGGGCCTGGCACTGCCCGGGGCGGGTGGCAGGGTGACAGGGGGCAGCTGTCACCTCAGCACCCTCATGCCTGTCCCTCTTCTCTCCTAGGGTCCCATGGGCCCCCGAGGTCCCGCTGGCCCCCCTGGCAAGAACGGAGATGACGTAAGTGACCTGACCACGGGGTCCTCCCCTTTGGGGTCTGGTGGCCCTGCCAGCCCCCCCAGGTGAGCAGGAGCTGCCTGGCTTGGGGACATGCCACCAAGGCTGTGTCCTTGTCCTCAGGGTGAAGCTGGCAAGCCTGGCCGCCCCGGAGAGCGAGGTCCCCCCGGCCCCCAGGTGAGGCACACGAGGGGACACCCCCAGCTGTCCCCTCCTGGGGGACAGGGCGCTCTGGTGTGGGGACAGCCCCCCCAGAGCGTCCATCACCACCTCCTGTTTCCCCCAGGGTGCTCGAGGTCTCCCCGGAACCGCCGGCCTGCCAGGCATGAAGGGACACAGAGTGAGTCCCCCTCCCGTGCTGGTGACACTCAGGGGACGAGGGACCCCTGACCTCACCCAGGATCCCCTCCTGACCCCCCACCCCTTCTCTCTGCTCCCCCCCAGGGTTTCAGTGGTCTGGATGGTGCCAAGGGTGAGCCTGGACCTGCTGGCCCCAAGGTGAGGAGTGGTGGCGGTGTCACCGCTGGCCTGGCAATGTCCCCACTGTCCCCTGCTCCCTGCAGAGCAGGTCCCTCACGGTGTCCTTCCTCCTCAGGGAGAGCCCGGCAGCCCCGGAGAGAACGGAGCTCCTGGACAGATGGTGAGTGCTGCAGCCAGGGGGGTGTGGGGGGTTCTGGGCAAGGGGGGACAACGATGGGGGTGACACCAGTGGGGACCCAGCTCCTGCTCAGAGATCCATCAGGGAATGGGGTGGGAGGGGTTGAACCCCTTGGGAACGTCACCGTGGGCAGCAGGGGGGGCACAGGGAGGGGAGGAGGCTCAGAAAGGGGAAGTGTTCATCCCGGTGACCCAAACGTGTCCTAAATGTGTCCTAAACGTGTTCTGTTCCCTCCCCAGGGTCCTCGTGGTCTTCCCGGTGAGCGAGGCCGCCCCGGCCCATCTGGTCCCGCTGTGAGTATTTGAGATGGGCAGGGCTGCGACCCCTGCCCGAGCACGGGGCTCTGGAGGTCACCTGTGCCACCCGTGAGCGTCGCTGACGCTGTCCCTTGTCCCCCAGGGCGCTCGTGGCAATGACGGTGCTCCCGGCGCTGCCGGTCCCCCCGTGAGTACCCCCGACCCCCGGTCCCTTCCCCCTCCTCGGGAGGGGGATCCCATCCCGGCTGCCCCCGTGGGGACTCCTGGCCGGGATCCAGGGGGGCTCTGCTGCCTGGGGATCCCCCCCGTGCCCGGGATCCCCCTCTGAGCCGAGCCCCCTCTCCCGTTTAGGGTCCGACTGGTCCCGCTGGTCCCCCCGGCTTCCCCGGTGCCGCTGGTGCTAAGGTAGGGCCTGCCCAGCTCTGCGGGGCTGGGGGGCACTGGGGGGCACTGGGAGCGTGGGCTGGGCAGGGAAGGGGTCCCTGAGGCCGAAGAGCCCAGGCTGGCACTGCCTGGGACAGTGGCACCCGTGGGGACGTCCCCAGGGTGTCCTTGGCACCTCTCCTGGCTGTGCCACCGCGGGAAGGAGCCGCGGGTGGAACCAGCCCTGAGGGAGTCAGGGCAGCCCTGGCGCTCACGGCTCTTCCTCCTCCTCCTCTTCCTCCCCAGGGTGAGACCGGTCCCCAGGGAGCTCGTGGCAGCGAAGGTCCCCAAGGTGCTCGCGGTGAGCCCGGTCCCCCCGGCCCTGCTGGCGCTGCCGGTCCTGCTGTAAGTGACATCCCAGGGCTCCCTGTCCTTCGGCCTCGCGTCCTGCCAGCCCCGCCGTGACCTTCCTCTTCCTCCTTCTCTCCGCAGGGCAACCCCGGTGCTGACGGCCAACCCGGTGCCAAGGGCGCCACCGTGAGTGTCCCCCGCGTCCCCCCCGGCCGGGCCAGGAAGGGTTGAGCCCCTTCCTCACGGCCTCCCGTGCCTCTTGCAGGGCGCTCCCGGCATCGCTGGCGCTCCAGGCTTCCCCGGAGCTCGCGGTCCCTCCGGACCCCAGGGTCCCAGCGGCGCCCCCGGCCCCAAGGGTAACACCGTGAGTATCCCCGGGCTGCTGCGCTGCCCCTTCCCAGCCTGCGAGCCTTCCCTCCGCCCCGGGACGCTGTTTCAGCCCCTCCCGGAGGTGCCTCCCGAGGTGTCCCCCGGTCCCTGCAGCCCCGCCAGGCCAGGGTGCTGCAGGGGGTGGCAGATGCTGCGTCCTTGTCCCTCCGAGGGCTCATCGGGCGTGGCTCGGGGCTCGCTCTGCTCCTCAATCCGCTGTTAAAGTTTTTCTCTCTTCTCTCCCCTCCAGGGTGAGCCCGGCGCTCCAGGCAACAAGGGTGACACCGGTGCCAAAGGCGAACCCGTGAGTGACCCCCAGATGTGGCCCTGGGGGCCCGGCCCCTGCTGGCTCCGGCCCTTCCCGGGGGTCTTCATCCCTCCGCGTCCTTCCCCAGGGTCCCGCTGGTGTCCAAGGCCCCCCCGGCCCTGCTGGAGAAGAAGGCAAGAGAGGAGCCCGTGGTGAGCCCGGCCCCGCTGGGCTGCCCGGCCCCGCTGGCGAACGCGTGAGTAGCAGCGTCCCTGTCCCCACGCCCATGTCCCTGTCCCCACGCCCATGTCCCTGTCCCCACCCTCGCCCTCCCCCCGTGTCCAGCGGCTGAACCTCGCGCTTGTTTGGGGACCCCGCGGTGACATCCCCGGCCCCTTCAGGCTGCTCCCACTGGTGGCCGTGTCCCGCTGTGGCACACGGCCTCCCGAGGTCCCCCAGTGTCCCCACACTGACCGTGCCGTGTCCCCCTCAGGGTGCTCCAGGCAGCCGCGGTTTCCCTGGCGCCGATGGCATCGCCGGTCCCAAGGTGGGTGCCCGCGTCCGTCTGCGGGACAAAGTGGCCTCAGCGCGGCCCCGGGGACGCTGGCCGCTGTCACCTGTGCCCGCACAGTGGCCACAGCGGCTCCGAGTCGCTGCCACCCGCGGGGACACGGCTCTGTGCCGGTCCCCGGCTGCTGTCCCGCAGCTGGGTCACCCCTGTCCCCCCTTCCCAGGGTCCCCCCGGCGAGCGCGGCTCCCCCGGCCCCGTTGGCCCCAAAGGATCTCCTGGTGAAGCTGGACGCCCCGGGGAACCCGGACTCCCCGGTGCCAAGGTGAGCGGTGACACGGTGACACGGTGACACGGAGCCGCAGCAGCACGGCCGCAGGGCTGTCCCGCTCTCTGTGCCGGAGGAGGAGGAGCCGCTCTCCAGGACGCTCCCGTTCTCTGGAGCATCCCCTGGAAGGGCTGAGCTCCTGACCCCCCTCCCGCTGCCCCGCAGGGTCTGACTGGAAGCCCCGGGAGCCCCGGTCCCGACGGCAAGACCGGCCCCCCTGTAAGTTGTCCCCGCTGATGTCCCCTCCTCCCCTGGCTCGCCACGGGCCCGGGCTAAGGCGGCGCTGGCTCCCCCCGACAGGGTCCCGCTGGTCAAGACGGGCGGCCCGGCCCCCCCGGCCCCCCCGGAGCCCGAGGCCAGGCCGGCGTGATGGGATTCCCCGGTCCCAAAGGTGCTGCGGTGAGTGCCACCCTCCCCGGAGCCACCCTGCTCCCTGGGGACACCCCCGGGACCTGTCCTCGGTCCCCGGTGTCGCCACGGGCTCATCGCGCTCTGGTTTTAGGGTGAGCCCGGCAAACCCGGCGAGAGAGGAGCTCCCGGTCCCCCCGGCGCCGTGGTGAGTGTGGGGGGGGACACAGACAGCTCGGGGGGGTGACAAGGGAGGGTGAGCCCGGTGTGAGGTGACAGAGAGGGTCACCGCGGTGCAGGGTGGCAGGGAGGGTGACAGAGAGGGTCACCATGCTGTGGGGTGGCAGGGAGGGTGGCAGGGAGTGTCACCCCAGTGTGGGGTGGCAGGGAGGGTGACAGGGAGCATCACCCCAGTGTGGGGTGGCATGGGTGGGAGTGGGGTGGGAATGGGGGGTGGGAATGGGGTTGGAATGCAGGCTAAGGGGCCGAGGCTGCCAGGGAAGGCTCCCGCAGCGGGATGAGGTGTTGGGATCCCGTCCCGGTGGCTCCGCTGGAGCGGGGACAGCGGTGACGTGGCCGCGGAGTCTCCCGGCCTTCGAAGGATCCCGCGGCCGTGTCCCGGCCCACGCCCAGCTCGGGGGGGGCACGGAGCCCTGCGGGGGCAGCTCTGAGCACCCTCCTCTCCCTCCTGCCCAGGGCGCTGCTGGCAAAGACGGTGAAACCGGTGCCCAAGGTCCCCCCGGCCCCACCGTGAGTATCCCCCGGCCCGCGGCCACCCACGGCCACGCCCGGCCACCGGACGAGGGCCTCGGGAGCCACCTGCCCCCCTCCATGCCTGTCCTGTGTCCCCCAGGGTCCCGCTGGAGAAAGAGGTGAACAAGGTCCCGCTGGTGCTCCCGGCTTCCAGGTGAGGGGTGTCCCCTCCCCGGCAAGGGGACAGAGCACCCAGAGCATGGGTGACATTGTCCTTGTCCCCTCCGTGGTGGCTCACGGCTCCTTTTCTTCCTCCCCAGGGTCTGCCCGGCCCCGCTGGCCCCCCTGGCGAGGCTGGCAAGCCCGGTGAGCAGGTGAGTGTGGGCACTGGGGACTCTCCTGTCCCCTCCCCATCGTCCCTGTCCCTGTCACACCGGGGCTGCTGCTGCTGCTGGGGTCTCCCCAGGGCATCCCCAGGTGCTCCATGCAGTGGGGGAGCAGTGGGAACCCCAGCCCTGCCCAGGGAATGAGGAACTCCTGGGCCACCCCGGGGTCCCCTCTGCCTGTCCCTGGTGCCACCTGTTCCTCTCTGACTTGTCACCCTGTCCCTCCCACTCAGGGTGTCCCCGGAGACGCCGGAGCCCCCGGTCCCGCCGGTGCCAGGGTAAGCTGAACCCCCATCTCCCCCCAAAGTGGGCACCCCAAAGTGCCCCACAGGCCCTGACAGGCTCGGCCCTGTCCTGCCTCCCTCCCCAGGGTGAGAGAGGATTCCCTGGAGAGCGCGGTGTCCAAGGTCCCCCCGGTCCCCAAGGTCCCCGTGGTGCTAACGGTGCTCCCGGTAACGATGGTGCTAAGGTAGGTGCCAGGCTGGGCATGGCTCTGTGCCCAGCCTGTGGGGCACAGCTGGGAGGGTGGCTGTGGATTTGAGGCCGGGATGGATTTGCCGAGCCGGGATCTCACTCATCCCTGCTCTGCCTCGTTCCAGGGCGATGCTGGTGCTCCCGGAGCCCCCGGGAACCAGGGGCCCCCCGGTCTGCAGGGAATGCCCGGAGAGCGTGGTGCTGCCGGCCTGCCAGGTGCCAAGGGTGACAGAGTACGTGTCCCCAAACCCCTCGTGTCCCCAGAACGCTGCTGGCCCCCTTGGTAACCTGCTCCCCGCCACCCCTGTGCCCCCTCATCTTCCCCTCGGGGCTGGGTGTGCCCCTGAGCAGAGGCTGGTGGGCAGCAGTGTCCTGGGCAAGGGATACTCTGTGTCACCTCTGTCCCCATCCCTTGGGGACAATCCCTCGCTGAGGGCCCTGCTCCTGTGAGAAGGAGGAGGAGGAGGATGGTGCCAGCCTGTCCCAGAGACGATGAAGAACCGGGGATGTCTCAGCACAGAGAGGGGTGAACCCCCTCAAGGGACCTGTCCCCATAACCCCCTCTTGTGTCCCTCCCTCAGGGTGACCCAGGTCCCAAAGGTGCTGATGGCGCTCCTGGCAAGGACGGTCTCCGTGGCCTGACCGGTCCTATCGGCCCCCCCGGCCCCGCTGGTGCTCCTGGTGACAAGGTGGGGACATCCCGCAGGGACAGACGTGTCCAGGCAGTCACCGCCACCTCCTCGGCCCAGCCCTGATCCCTTTGTTCTGTTTTCCTCCCCTTTTCCAGGGTGAAGCCGGCCCCCCCGGCCCTGCTGGTCCCACTGGTGCCCGTGGTGCTCCCGTAAGTGTCCCCCCCGCTCGGTGATGGCCCTGCCACGGGTGGCCGCTCCTTGGTGGCCCTGGTGGCCGTCCCCTGCTTGTCTCAGCCGTTCCCTCCCGTCTCCTCCAGGGTGACCGCGGCGAGCCCGGCCCTCCCGGTCCTGCTGGATTTGCTGGCCCCCCCGTAAGTGCGATAGGCTGTCCGTCCCCCCCGCCGCCCGGGGGTCCGCTCCTGCCCCTGGATTTGCTGGCCCCCCCGTAAGTGCGATAGGCTGTCCCCCTCTGCCCGGGGGTCCGCTCCTGCCCCCCAGGGTGGCTCGGAGCCCCCCGGGCTGACGCCGGCCCCGTGTCCCGCAGGGCGCTGACGGCCAGCCTGGTGCTAAAGGTGAAACTGGGGATGCTGGAGCCAAGGGTGACGCCGGTCCCCCCGGCCCCGCTGGCCCCACTGGTGCTCCTGGACCTGCTGTAAGTGCCCCCCTCAGCCCCCCCACTGCCCGGGGTGCAGCTCCACAGCTCAGCTCACCGCTCTCTTCCTCCTCTTCCTCCTCTTCCTCCTCTTCCTCCTCTTCCTCCTTCCCAGGGTGCTGTTGGTGCTCCCGGTCCCAAAGGTGCTCGCGGCAGCGCTGGACCCCCTGTAAGTACCGGGCTTGTGGGGAAGGGGCGCTTGGGGGAGTCTGGGGGCACCCCCGGCTGGGAACAACCCCGAGGTGCTTTAACGCTGCCTCTGCTCCCCCCACACCGCGGGGCATCTCCAGCCCTGCGCCCCCAAAACCATCTGGGGATGGAGTGGGGTGGCTTCATCCCAGCAGAGGGAAAAGCGGGGGAGGGTTTGCCTTTACACCCCCCAAATCAGCCCCCAGGTGGGCGCTTTCCCTCTGACCACCAGCCCCGGGGTTCCCCGCGGTGACTCCCAGCCAGGGGAGTCCCCTGGCCCTCGGATCCAGCCCCACTGACTGCAGCTCTCCTCCCTCCCAGGGTGCTACTGGTTTCCCTGGTGCTGCTGGAAGAGTTGGACCCCCCGGCCCCTCTGTGAGTACCCCTGGAGGCGAGATTTTGGGGGGCTGGAGCTGGGAAGAGGGGATGGGAGGCTCTGGGGACAGGGGACGGGAGGCTCTGGGGACACAAGACAGGAGGCCCAGCACAGGACGGTGCTGCACGTGGCCGCCCTGTCCCACTTGGCACCGGGACACCCCTGGCCGCCCTTCAGCTGGCAGCGGGGGGGTCCCGGCCTGACGGCATCGCCTCCCCCCCGCTCAGGGTAACATCGGCCTGCCCGGCCCTCCCGGCCCCAGCGGCAAGGAAGGCGGCAAAGGACCCCGCGGTGAGACCGGCCCCGCTGGCCGCCCCGGAGAACCGGGACCCGCCGGTCCCCCCGGTCCCCCCGGCGAGAAGGGAGCCCCCGGCGCTGACGGCCCCATCGTGAGTGACCCCCCTGCCGGACCCCTCTGCTCGTCGCTGTCCCTTCCGTGGTGAGGGTGGCTGCCACCGCAGCCCTCTCTGAGGCTCCGTTTGTCCCCGCAGGGCGCTCCCGGCACGCCCGGACCCCAAGGTATCGCCGGCCAGCGCGGTGTGGTCGGTCTGCCCGGCCAGAGAGGCGAGCGAGGCTTCCCTGGGCTGCCCGGCCCCTCCGTGAGTACCGGGGGGCTCCCGGCAACCGCAGGCTCTGTCACCCCCCCGGGGTGGCCGTGCCGCGGTGTCCGAGCCCTCGTTGTGTCCCCCCGCAGGGTGAACCCGGCAAACAAGGTCCCTCCGGCTCCCCCGGCGAGCGCGGCCCCCCCGGCCCCATGGGCCCCCCCGGTCTGGCCGGACCCCCCGGAGAAGCCGGACGTGAGGTGAGAGCCCGTGGCCACCACCGGGGCTTGGGGGCACGGACCCCCGTGCTGTGAGGGTGTGCCCGCTCAGGGCACGGATGGGCACGGCCCGTGGGGGGCTGTGAGACCCCCCGTGTGTTCCCCACCCCTAACGAGGGTCTCTGCTCCCCGCAGGGCGCTCCCGGTGCTGAAGGTGCCCCCGGCCGTGACGGTGCTGCTGGTCCCAAGGTGAGCGGGCTCTGAAGGGGGGGCGGGAGGGGTGATGGGGTTGTGCTGGCCCGCACTGACCTCTCCTCTTCCTCCTCTTCCTCCTCTTCCTCCTCCTCGCAGGGCGATCGTGGTGAGACCGGCCCCGCCGGTCCCCCTGGTGCTCCCGGTGCCCCCGGTGCCCCCGGCCCCGTCGGTCCTGCTGGCAAGAACGGAGATCGCGGTGAGACCGTAAGTGATGCTCTGCCCGGAGCCCCCCCGCACCCCCCGGCCCGGGGACACCCAGAAAGGAGCCGGCTCTGGGGCTGGCCCCGGGCTCTGCCGCTGGAAGGGCAGAGGTGCCACCACCCTGCAAAGGGCGATCTCAGAGGTGTCACCGCCCCACTGAGGGGTTCCTGAGCATCTCATGGTGGTTCTGCCCCAAGCCAGCAGCAGCAGGAGGTGCAGGATGTTCTAACCTGTCCCCTTCTCTCCTGTTCCAGGGTCCCCAAGGTCCCGCTGGCCCCCCTGGTCCTGCTGGTGCTCGTGGTCCTGCTGTAAGTGATGTCCTGCTCTGCCCTCCTCGGTGCCTCTGTGCCCTCACAGGTGTGGGGACAGTGACTGGCCAGGACGCCGCTCAACTCATCTTCCTCCTCCTCCTCCTCCTCCTCCTGCAGGGTCCCCAAGGTCCCCGTGGTGACAAAGGTGAAACCGGTGAACAGGGTGACAGAGGCATGAAGGGTCACAGAGGCTTCTCCGGTCTCCAGGGCCCACCTGGTCCTCCCGTAAGTCCCGCGGGGTGACGGTGGCCCCGGGCGCTGCCACACGTCCCGGAGGCAGCGCGAGCTGCTGATGTCACCTCTGATGTCGCCTCTTCTTCTTCCTCCTCGACTGTCACAGGGCTCTCCTGGTGAACAAGGTCCTTCTGGTGCTTCCGGTCCCGCCGGTCCCCGAGTGAGTCCCGGGATGAGCTGCGCCATCCTTCCCCGGCCGTGGCACCGCAGGGGGGGCGGGGGGTCCCCACGGCCAGCGGCATTCCCGCGGGGTCGTGGCTGGGGGCTGGAGGCTCTGCCGAGGCCGCACGGCCGCGCTCACGCTTTTCTCCCGTCCCGCAGGGTCCCCCCGGCTCCGCTGGTGCTGCTGGCAAGGACGGTCTGAACGGGCTGCCCGGTCCCATCGGTCCCCCCGGCCCCCGCGGCCGCACCGGCGACGTCGGTCCCGTCGTACGTGCCGAGCCGTCCGCCCTCCCAGAGCCGCCCGCCTTCAGCGCCCGCTCCTCCTTCACCATCCTCGTCCTCTCCTCCCGCAGGGTCCCCCCGGCCCCCCCGGGCCCCCCGGTCCTCCCGGCCCTCCCAGCGGCGGTTTCGACTTCAGCTTCCTGCCGCAGCCCCCCCAGGAGAAGGCGCACGACGGCGGCCGCTACTACCGGGCCGACGACGCCAACGTGATGCGCGACCGCGACCTGGAGGTGGACACCACCCTCAAGAGCCTGAGCCAGCAGATCGAGAACATCCGCAGCCCCGAGGGCACCCGCAAGAACCCCGCCCGCACCTGCCGCGACCTGAAGATGTGCCACGGCGACTGGAAGAGCGGTCGGTGTCGCCCCGGTCCCCGCCGGCCCCCTCGGGGCTGTCACCCCGTCTCTGTCCCCTCTGCTGCTGCTCGGCTTTGTCCTTCTTCAGCCTCCCGGTGCCCCTCGTGTGTCCTGTCTGTCCTCCCCTCCATCCTCCCTGCTCCGTCCCTCTCCTGTTTGCTTCCCTTCTTCTTCCTCTTTTCCTGCTCCATGCTCCGCCCCCGGCTCCCTCCTTTGCCTTCCTCACCTCCCTCCTCATCTCCCACGGCTGCTTCTCACCTTCCTCCCCTCATCCTCAGCCTCTCCCATCCCTCCCAGTCCCCATCCCTCTCCCATCCCTCCATCCTCTGCTCCTCAGCTCCATTCCCCAACCCCTGGGGCTTCCTCACCTTCATCCTTCATCCCTGCTGGCTCTTCCTCACCTCTTCCCTCCTGGATTCTCCTTACCTCCATCCCCCTGGCTGTTCCTCACCTGTTCCATCTCTCTGATTGTTCCTCACCTGTTCCTTCCCTCTGGCTGCTCCTCACCTGTTCCATCCCCCTGACTGTTCCTCACCTGTTCCATCCCCCTGGCTGTTCCTCACCTGTCCCCTCTGGCTGCTCCTCACCTGTCCCATCCCCCAGGCTGTTCCTCACCTATTCCATCTCTCTGGTTGTTCCTCACCTGTTCCATCCCTCTGGCTGCTCCTCAGCTCCATTCTCCCCCCCCGGGGCTTCTCCTCACCTTCACCCTTCATCCCTCCAGGCTGTTCCTCTCTCCCATCCCCCTGGCTGTCCCTCCCCTCTCCTGACCCTGTCCCTGTCCCTGACCTGTCCCTGTCCCTGTCCCCTCAGGCGAGTACTGGATCGACCCCAACCAAGGCTGCAACCTGGACGCCATCAAGGTCTTCTGCAACCTGGAGACGGGCGAGACGTGCGTGTACCCGACTCAGGCGTCCATCGCCCGCAAGAACTGGTACCTCAGCAAGAACCCCAAGGAGAAGAAACACGTCTGGTTCGGCGAATCCATGAGCGACGGCTTCCAGGTGGGCGCGGGGGCCACCGGGTGGGGACGAGGGGCCGGGGGGGGAACCCTCCGGTGACCGACGTCCCCAATTTGCGCAGTTCGAGTACGGCGGCGAGGGCTCCGACCCGGCGGACGTGGCCATCCAGCTGACCTTCCTGCGCCTCATGGCCACCGAGGCGTCCCAGAACGTCACCTACCACTGCAAGAACAGCGTGGCCTACATGGACCAGGCCGGCGGCAACCTGAAGAAGGCCCTGCTGCTGCAGGGCGCCAACGAGATCGAGATCCGCGCCGAGGGCAACAGCCGCTTCACCTACGGCGTCACCGAGGACGGCTGCACGGTGAGTGCCGGGGGTGCCGCCGGATTTGGGGACCCGCCGGGGACGGGGGGGTGACGGTGCTGTCCCCACAGAGTCACACGGGCGCGTGGGGCAAGACAGTGATCGAGTACAAGACGACGAAGACCTCGCGCCTGCCCATCATCGATTTGGCTCCTATGGACGTCGGCGCTCCGGACCAGGAATTCGGCATCGACATCGGCCCCGTGTGCTTCTTGTAACCCCGGACGATGCCCCACGCGTGACAGGAGAGAGTAATAATAATGATAAAAATAATAATAATAAAAAAAAAAAAGGAGAAAATTTCACATGGACTTGAATTTGTGTCGGTTTCTATCCAGCGTCTCTAAAACAGCTCCGGGTGCGTTGCCGTAAGAGAAAAACATCAAAAACACTCCCAGAAAAAAAAAAAAAAAAAAAAAAAAAAAAAACTTCAACCCCCCCCCAAAAAACCCCCCCAAAAAAAAAAAAAAAAAAAAGAAGCATTCAACCCCCCCCAAAAATATTAAAAAAAAAAAACAACAAATAAATGACTTTTTCAAACAAAATCACCAGGAAGTGGGTTCGCTTGCTTGCCCCCCCCCTCATTCCTCAGCCCCGGAGATGCCAAAGCTCAGCTCAGCTCCCCAAAGGGTCCCCGAGCCCCCCGGGACCCCCAGGCCCCCTCCCCTCCAGCCCCTTCGCTTCTTGCATCTCATTAGAATTTTAATTTTTTGCTGTGAGGAAGATGTTGAACTCCTGGCTAGAATTTGCTTTTTCTCCCTTGTTTTCCCTCTTTCTCTCCCCTCTCCTCCTTATTTTTTATTTGGATAACGCAGATTTTGAATTCTCTCCATTTCCTTTTGTTCTGGTTATTTTTTTATCGTGGTTTTTTTGGTTTTTTTTTTTTTGGTTTGGTTTGGTTTGTTTTGCTCGTTGTTTGTTGTTCATTTTATTTTCATTCAGGCAGCAAAACCAATTCACTCCCAAGCCGCGGAGCAGCTCCGGCCCTGCGCTGACGGCCCTGTCCGGATGGCTACCTCACCACTCTCGGGGTGTTTCATCGTCTTTTTGAGTCTGAATTTT
This sequence comes from Onychostruthus taczanowskii, assembly GCF_017590055.1. Classification (NCBI taxonomy): domain Eukaryota; kingdom Metazoa; phylum Chordata; class Aves; order Passeriformes; family Passeridae; genus Onychostruthus; species Onychostruthus taczanowskii. The sequence goes on along the minus strand of NW_024507105.1, from coordinate 375,886 downwards.
GGGGTTCTTTTTTTGTTTTTTAGCTTCTTTTGGAGCTTTTCAGCCGTGCCGGGACTTTCCTGCCAGGTTCAGAACAAAGGTGCTAATTTCCCTCCCCATATCCCACCCCTTTTTTTCTCTCTTTGGTTGCTCTCTTGTTCTCTTATTTTCCTTTGGAGGTTTCTTTCCCTCAGGATTTTTATCCTGGTTTTTTTGGGATTTTTTTTTAATTATTATTTTAAAATATTCTCTTTAATTTTGGCCCCGGAACACCCAACCCCGGGACCGCCTGGTGCTACAACCTCCAAAGAGGTCTCAGCTTGCTCTGTTTTAATCCCCCTCTATTTTACGCTTTATTTCCCTCCTTTTTTTCTTGTTTTATTTTTTTCTGCTGCTCAGCTCCACTGGGGAATTTTCCAAAGGTGCTACTCCCCCCCCACTACCCCCACCTCACCGCCGCACGAGCAAATCCCGCCAAGCAAGAGGCATCAAACCCCAAGGGGAAAAGGAATAAATCGATTTTTCCAGGCGGAGCAGGTGGAACTTCAGCTCCGCTCTCATCTTCCAGCAGCTTTTTCTCCATCCCTCCATCCATCCATCCATCATCCATCATCCATCCCTCCATCCATCCCCGCATCCTCCCCGGGCACGGAGGGCCACGAACCCACTCCCTTTGCCGGGCCCAGCTCCGGTTTTTCCCCAGGGTTTTGTACCTGCTTTGTATGATGTATTATAATAATAATTAATTAATGAAGTGATTAATAATTTTAAAGCGGTTCGGGGGTTTTCTTCTTTTCTAATTTTTTTTTTTTTTTTCTTTTCGAAATGGATGATTTTTTATTTTTTTTTTTTTTTTTTTTCTCTCTGACTGCTGAAATAAAGGCATGTGAAATGATCCAAACCAACCTCGGGCTGCTCTGCGTCGCTCTCGGGGGGCTCGGGGGTTGGGGGGCTCCTGGCTGGGCGAAGTTGGGAATTCCTCCTCCCCGATCCCGCTCTCGTCCTGGCCGATCCCGCTCTGCTCGCGGCGAGTTCTGCGCTCCGCTCCCTGCCCGTCCTCCCTCCTCCTCCTCCTCCTCCTCCTCCTCCTGTCCCAGCCCCCCCATCCCGGGATGAGGGGGGAGGAAAGAAGGGGAGGGGGTTGCGATGGGTTGGGGGGGGCAGGAACCCCCAATGGGAGGGGTCTGGGGGGCTCTGTGTCCCTAAAAGGGGAGGGGGGCTGGAGGGGAGGAAGAGCTGGGGGGGCTCAGCTCAGAGCGACCCCCGAAAGGGAGAGCTGGGGAGGGGGGTGGGTGCAAAGAGACGCCCTAAAATTGGGGCAGAGGGGTGAGGGGCTGAGGCGATGTGGGGGTGCCCCCCAAGCCCTCACCCCTCACTGGTGACTGCCGGGGGGGGCTGTCCCCTGTCTGTGCCCCCTCCCCATGGCACAGGGGTGAGGGGCTCAGCCGATGTGGGGGTGCCCCCCAACCCCGCACCCCTCACTGCTGACCGCCCGGGCTGCCCGGGGGTGGGGGCTGTGCCCTGTCTGTGCCCCCTCCCCATGGCGGGGGGCGCGCAGGGACCCCCAGCTCCCGGCCCCGGCCCTGTCCCGCTCCATCAATGGCTCCCCTTGTTCCGAGGGGCCCCCGCGCTTCCCTCTCCCCCACCTGGCGCCGCCCCGGCCGGGGGGGCTCTCAAAGAGCCTCTTTCTTCCTCGGGGCTGGGCCGGGGGCACCCCCGGGGGCGGGGAGGGGGCCGGGGGTGC
>NW_024507105.1:370883-373543 GCF_017590055.1 Onychostruthus taczanowskii | reverse complement strand
AACCCCAGTTTTTTTTGGGGGGGGGGGGGGTTGTGAGTTTTGATTGGGGGGGGGTCGTGGCTGAGCACCCCCAAACCTACCCGGTAAATAAAGCAGAAAAGCCTCATTTCATCATCGAATCCTCAATTTATGCAGCAAAATTCACCCGAAAACGGCGACACCCCAAATCCTCCGGGCAGAGCCCAGCCGGACCCGCACCTCCTCCTCCTCCTCCTCCTCCTCCTCCCTGCGGGGGTTTTATCCCCCCAAAACCCACCCGGGACACGCCGTTCCGAGCTCTGGCGTTGTCCCCGCGGCTCGGGGGGTCCCCTCAGGGTGGGAGCAGGGGGGCGCGGGCCCCTTGGCGAGCGCTGGCCATGGGGTCGGAGCGCTGGCCCGTGCGGACGTTGAACATGGGCAGCGTGGAGAGCGGCCGGGGCACGTCCCGCCGGCCGGCCATGAGCCGCAGCTCCCGGGTGTCCCCCAGGATGGAGCTGTGATGGACCAGCTGGATGCTGCGGGGACAGAGCGCCATGGAGCCCGGCCCCCCTCAGGAACCCCTCCTTGGGGGTCCCTGTGCCGCCGGTGGGGTCAGAGCAGCCGGGGTTTTGGGTGTGCGCCCCGAAATTGGGATTTTCACCCGTTTAAATGAGGGTCTGTACCCCGCCACTGGGGTCTGCTCACCCTTCAGTGGGGTCTGAATGCCGTTATTGGGGTCTGCACCCCCAAAATGAGGGTCTGCACCCCGTCTCTGGGGTCTGCAGCCTGTCACTGGGGTCTGCTCCCCATCACTGGGGTCTGCTCACCCTTCAGTGGGGTCTGAATGCCGTTATTGGGGTCTGCACCCCCAAAATGAGGGACTGCAGCCCGTCACTGGGGTCTGCACCCTGTTACTGCGGTCTGAATGCTGTTATTGGGGTCTGCACCCCCAAAATGAGGGTCTGCACCCCGTCTCTGGGGTCTGCAGCCTGTCACTGGGGGCTGCACCCTGTTACTGGGATCTGCTCACCCTTCAGTGGGGTCTGAATGCCGTTATTGGGGTCTGCACCCCAAAATGACTGTCTGTACCCCGTCACTGGGGTCTGCACCCTGTTACTGGGGTCTGCTCACCCTTCAGTGGGGTCTGAACGCTGTTATTGGGGTCTGCACCCCCAAACTGGGGGTCTGCAGCCTGTCACTGGGGTCTGCTCCCCATCACGGGGGTGTGCTCACCCTTCAGTGGGATCTGAATGTTGTTATTGGGGTCTGCACCCCAAAATGAGGGTCTGCACCCCCTCACTGGGGTCTGCTCACCATCAAGGGGTCTGCTCCCCCTTCAGTGGGGTCTGAATGCCCCTATTGGGGTCTGCACCCTCAAAAGTGAGGGCTGAACCCCGTCACTGGGGTCTGGGTGTCGTTTCTGGGGTCTGCCCCTCATCTTTGGGGTCTCCTCCCTGCCCGGGGTCCCTCAGAGGGTGTCACAGAAGCGAAGCAGCTCCTCGTGCCCCACCCCCCGTGTCTGAGAAGGGTTTTGGGGGACCCCAGGGGTGCAGGGGGCTGGAAGGGGCCCCTTTGGGGTGGGGGGACCTTCAGGGCTCCATGGCACCCCCAAAGATCCGATTGCTCCTGTCCCCTTTTCCTGCCCTCCCTGTCCCCACGCTTGGCCACAAAAAAGCCCCCCAGAGCAGCCCCCCAAAGCAGCCCCCAGAGCAGCCCCCAGCACCCCCACAGCTCAACCAGGACTCACTCAGACGTCTGCAAATCCCGTTTTTCCCTACAAAACAGAAGAAAAAAGGAAAAAAAAACCCGATATTTATGGTGAGAAGGGCTCTCACCCCCCCGGGCTGTCCCGGGGTCACAAGAACCGGGGAAGGGACGCCCGGGCGGGGGTTCCCGTGGCCTGGCAGGGTGAGGGGACCCCCCCAGCCCCCCGACTCACACTCCCTCCCTGCGGCAGCACATGAGGTGGCCGAGGAGCAGGCACAGCAGCGCGGCCACCGCCAGCGGCACCAGCAGCGTCACCAGGAAGGAGGGCAGCAGCTCCCGGGGGGCGACCTCGCTGGGGGGCTCGAAATCCCCCCCCTCGTCCAGCACCCCCGGCCCCCACTCCGGCCCCGGCGTGCTGGGGCTGGGCTCCACCTTCCCCTTTTCCTGCCCGCCCTGTCCCCGCGCTTGGCCACAAAAAAGCCCCCCAGAGCAGCCCCCCAAAGCAGCCCCCAGAGCAGCCCCCCAAAGCAGCTCCCAGCACCCCCACAGCTCAACCAGGACTCACTCAGACGTCTGCAAATCCCGTTTTTCCCTACAAAACAGAAGAAAAAAGGAAAAAACCCCTGATATTTATGGTGAGAAGGGCTCTCACCCCCCGGGCTGTCCCGGGGTCACAAGAACCGGGGAAGAGACACCCGGGCCGGGGTCCCCGTGGCCTGGCAGGGTGAGGGGACCCCCCCAGCCCCCCGACTCACACTCCCTCCCTGCGGCAGCACATGAGGTGGCCGAGGAGCAGGCACAGCAGCGCGGCCACCGCCAGCGGCACCAGCAGCGTCACCAGGAAGGAGGGCAGCAGCTCCCGGGGGGCGACCTCGCTGGGGGGCTCGAAATCCCCCCCCTCGTCCAGCACCCCCGGCCCCCACTCCGGCCCCGGCGTGCTGGGGCTGGGCTCCACCTGCAGCTGAAAGGGAGGGGGGTTAGGAGGGGCTGGGGGG
>NW_024507105.1:354892-370809 GCF_017590055.1 Onychostruthus taczanowskii | reverse complement strand
TGGGGGACAGGGGGGGACGTGGGGGACATGGGGGACATGGGAGGACACAGGGGGACAGGGGGGACACAGGAGAACGTTGGGGAACACAGGGTGACACAGGGGGACACAGGGGATTATAGGGAGACATGGGAGAACATGGGGGGCATGGGGGGACACGGGAGGACACGGGGGGACACTGGGGACACAGGGGGACACGGGGGTCTCACCAGGGTGAGGTTGCACCAGCGGATGGAGAAGTGGGGGGCGAAGGTGTCGTAGCAGGAGGCGAGGGGACGCTGGCCGCGGTGACAGCGGGAGCGGCTCTGCGGGGACACGGCCGCCACCAGGCACGGCGAGAAGGGGCTGTGGGAGCCCACCTGGACGTACACCCTGGCGACAGCGACCCCAAACCCGGCCCCGGTGAGGAGAGGGCCACCCTCACCTCCACCGCTGCTGCGAGGTGACCCCAAAACCCCCGCGGGGGACCCAGAGTGTCCCCGGGACCCCCCCGGCGCTGCCCGTACCCCTCTTTGCGACCCTCGATGGGCAGCGGGACGCGGCCACCGCGGTCCAGGGCGGAGGTGACATTGATGACGTGCAGGTCCCCGCGCTCCCAGAGCCCGGCCGCGGCCTCCAGGAACATCTCCCGCGCCGCCTCCGGCAGCAGCTCCTCCACGTCCCTGTTCCCCACCAGGAACTCGGCCTGGAACGGCGCCTCCCCACCTGCAGGGACAGGTGGCACCCGTGGGGACACCCCGTGGCCACCGCGGGGCCATCCCGGGGGGTTTGGGGCTCTCCAGCCATACCTGGGGCGGGGGTGACACCAGGAGAACACAGGGGACATGGGGAAACATGGGGGGACACAGGGGGACAGAGGGGACACTGGGAATGTCTCCCCACCTGCAGGGACAGGTGGCACCCGTGGGGACACCCCGTGGCCACCGCGGGGCCATCCCGGGGGGTTTGGGGCTCTCTAGCCATACATGTGGCAAGGGTGACACCTATGAACAGGGGAACACGGGGGACAGAAGGGACACAGGGGAACATGGGGGGACATGGGTGACATGGGGGACACAGGGGGACACGGGGGACACAGGGGACACGGGTGACATGGGGAATGTCTCCCCACCTGCAGGGACAGGTGGCACCCGTGGGGACACCCCGTGGCCACCGCGGGGCCATCCCGGGGGGTTTGGGGCTCTCCAGCCATACCTGGGGCAGGGGTGACACCGATGAACAGGGGAACACAGGGGAACATGGGGGACACGGGGGGACACAGGGGACATGGGGGACACTGGGAATGTCTCCCCACCTGCAGGGACAGGTGGCACCCGTGGGGACACCCCGTGGCCACCGCGGGGCCACCCGGGGGGGTTTGGGGCTCTCCAGCCGTACCTGGGGCGGGGGTGACACCGATGACGAGGCGCTGGCTCGCGGTGGCGAAGGTGCGCCGGTTGTAGGCCAGCACCTGAGGGGACAGAGGGGACACCTGGCATGGGCCAGCCGTGCTCGTGGCCCCCCCCCGGAGCCCGGGCCGTACCTGGAGGCGGTGGGTGCCCAGCTCGGGGGGCAGCGGGCAGCCGTACAGGAAGCCGGGCTGGCCGGGACCGCGCTGGGCCAAGCGCAGCCACCGCGGCAGGTCCGGCCGCTCCCACAGGTGGGCACGGAAGGTCACGGGGGCTGCGGGGACACGGGCACTGCCAGGGGGTCCCCACAAAGGGATCGCCCCTGGGGGTGCTGCTCCACTTCTGAGCTGGGACCCCAAACAGAGGGGAGCCCTCAAGGCGGAGCCCAAAGCAGTGGGAGCCCCAAAGGGGACGGACGGACAGACAGAGCGCAGCTGGGGGGTCCCGGAGGGGGTCGCTGGGCAATGCCCCCCCTTTTGCCATCCCCAGCCCCCCGGCCTGGCCCTCACCATCGTCATCCTCGCTGCCGCTGAAGGCCTCCAGGAACGGCTCCCGCTCCAGCTCGTGCACGAAGACGGCTCCGGTCTCGGCAGAGACGCGGAGCTCGGGGAGGACGTGGTGCTCGGGGACAGTGGCCGGGGACACCCCCAGGGCCAGGGCTGTGGCCACACACCGGGCTGGAGCCAGGGCTGCCACCGCGGCCCCTCCCTGCCTCAGTTTCCCCAGCGCCCACAGACCCCTGGGACTCTCGGAGGGGCAGGAACGTGTCCCCGCAGTGCCAGGTGTCCCCGCAGTGCCAGGTGTCCCCAGAGCGGGAGGAGGTTTAGTGGGGACAGGGACAAAACAGGGTCAGGGCTGGGGCAAGGCAGGGGACAGGATGGGATGGGGACAAGGGCAGGATGGCCCCAGCACCCTCCCCGGCCCTGGTGTCACACACAAGTCCCACTCATTGTCCCCGCAGTGTCCCAGCCCCCGTGGCACCGGGACAGGGTGGCTTTTTTTAGCTCTGGCACGTCCCAACCCCGTCCGCCCTGTCCTCCCCCCCTGCACCCCCTGTGTCCCCCCCCACTTTGGGGTCCCCCGTCCCCTCCGCTCCCCCCAGGTCCGGCCGTGTCCCCCGGGGGGTGACAGGGCTGTCACTCGCCTGCCAGCACCCAGAGCCGGAGCAGCTCGGGGCCCTCCATGTTCGCGGCGCCGGGAGCGGGGCCAGCGCTGATTGACGGAGGCAGCGGGGCCGGGGGGGCCCTCGGGGGGGTCCCACAGGGGACACCCCTCCACCGCCACCTCCTGTCACCAAGGCACGGAGCTCCGGGGCTGCCCAGGGGCTCCCGTGTCCCCCCGAGGTGTCCCCAGGGTGGGTTTGTCCCAGTGCCCCCACTCGGGGGTAGCGGGGTGGCCGGGGGGGGACACTTGGGGACACCTGGGGACAGCCGAGACCCCCCGGCATGGCCACCAGCGAGAGGGGAAGACGCGTGTGCGCTGCGTGGGGACGGTGACACGAGCGGGGGGCGCTGGGACAGAGGGGGGTGGCAGCGACGGGGACCTGGGGGGGGGCCATGGCAGCGGCGGAAGGGGAAGGGGAGGGGAGGGGGTGGTCGTGGGGGGCCGCCCCCCCGTGTCGCGTCACGCCTCGTCACGCACAAAGGGCCGGAGGTGCCGTGGGTGACACGGGGAGGGGACAATCACACATCTGCGGGGTCCTGCTGCCCCCTCACTGTGACCAGGGGTGTCCCCTGTCCCCCCCCTCCCCCCGCAGCAGGGACCCCAACACGGCCCCGGGGGTGGGGTCTGCCCCCCTCGCCCTCAGGCACCCAGTGGGAGGAGAAAAAACGCAAAAAACCACCCCAAAATATCCCCCGGCTGTGCAGAAAGGGGGGGGGGGGCACACTGTACCCCCTAGCCCAGGTCCTTGTCACAGTGTCCCCTCCTGCCACCACTGCCAGGGATGTGCTGCACCCCCGGAGGGGTTGAGGGGGACATCGGGGTCCTGTGGGGACACTGAGGGACAGCGGGGCCGGGGGGGCTTTGGGTGTGGGGAGGGGAGGGGGGGACAGGGGGGACACGCGGGGACAGAGCTGGGGGGTGGCACCAGCGGCCGAGCGGGCGGGGGGGGCCCCACACTGCACAGCGCGGCTGCCGGGGGGGCCCCGCCGCAGGGAGGGGACCCCGGTGCGGGCGCGGCGAGGGGACCGCAGGGGACGCGCGGGGGGTCCCCATGGCCGGGCTGCGGCGGCGGCGGCGGCGCTGAGGCCGAAGAGCGGCTGAGGAAGAGGAAGAGCGAGCGCTGCTCAGACCCAGAGGGCTCTGCGGGCAGCGGGGCGGGCAGAGCGCGGCGGCGGCGGCGGCGGCGGCGGCGGCTCCATCACCGGCGCGCAGAAAGGGGAAGAGGAGGAGGAGGAGGAGCGGCGAGGAAGGAAGGAAGGCAGGAAGGAAGGAAGAAGCGCCGCGGCGGAGGGGCCCGCGGGATGGCCATGGCCTGACGGCGCCGGGGCAGCGCTGCCCCCCGGCACAGCCCCCCGGCACAGCCCCCCGCCCATGGCGCGGTAGCGGGCGCGGGGCCCGGGGGCAGCGGCGGCGGTGGCGGCGAGCGATGCGGGCGCCGGGACCATGCTGAGGACCGAGGCCGGCGGGGCCGGGGGAGCCCCCTCGGCCGGGGGAGCGGCGGGGGCCGGGGGGCTGCGCAGCGCGTCCCCGCACCGGAACGCCTACGAGGCCACCATCCAGGCCCTGGCGCCCACAAAGGAGGCCGATGGCGAGGACGGCAAGAAGAGCCGCGGCAAGAAGTATGGCTCCAACGTGCATCGGATCAAGAACATGTTCCTGCAGATGGGGACGGCGCCCGGCCCCGAGGGCGCCTGCGACCTGGCCAAGGCCAAGGAGAAGCCGGTGCGCCTGTCCCTGCCCCGCGCCGGCAGCCTCGGCGACGGCGTGGACCAGGGCAGCCTCCTCAAGCTGGGCACCAGCGTCTCGGAGCGCGTCAGCCGCTTTGACTCCAAGCCCGACAAGCCCTTCTCCAAGCTGCAGGAGACCCGCAAGATCTTCGAGAGGAGCCCTCAGGAGAAGGCCACCAGCACCAAGCTGCTGCTGCGCAAGGAGCGCGCCGGCTTCCAGGACCGCAAGCTGGACGTGGTGGTGAGGTTCAACGGCAGCACCGAGTCGCTGGACAAGCTGGACGCCGACGCCGTGTCGCCCACCGTGAGCCAGCTCAGCGCCGTCTTCGAGAAGGCCGACCTGAGGAACAACCTGCACAAGGCGCAGGGCCGGGCGGCCGCGCCGCTCAACGCCAAGGCGGTGGCCAAGAGGCCCAGGGTGTTCGCGCCTGGCACCCGGGGCGACGGCCCGGCCGACGGCCACGCTGCCCCGGCCCGTGCCCGGCCGCCCGACGAGGAGAAGGCGGCGGCGAAGAGCGGGCGGCCAGTGGAGAAGGAGGCGGCCGCGCCGAGGGTGCAGGAGGTCTGCAAGATCAAGCCCGTGGAGGTGGAGGAGAGCGGAGAGGGCGAGGAGGAGGAGGAGGAGGCAGCGGCGGGTGAAGCGGTGCCCGCGCCCCAACCGGCCAAAGGGGACGAGGGTCCCGCGGCCCCCCGGCTGGACGGGGGCTCGGGGGCGGCCGCGGGCGAGGAGGGCGTCAAGGGCGAGCGGGCGGAGGAGGGCGATGGCTCCGAGGAGGCCAAGAAGGAGGACTTCTCCGAGGCCGACCTGGTGGACATAAGTGCCTACAGCGGGCTCGGGGAGGACTCGGGGGGCAGCGGGCTGGAGGAGGAGGAGGAGGCCGAAGGGCTGTACGAGCCCGAGTCGGGCTGCGTGGAGATCCCGGGGCTGTCCGAGGAAGAGGAGCCCGTCCCCAACCGCAAGATCCAGTTCAGCACGGCCCCCATCCAGGTGAGCCTGGCTGGGCACGGGGGCGGCTGAGCAGGGAGGGACGGAGGGAACCCAGGGTCAGGGGTGCCAGGGTGAGGGGTACCCCAGGATGAGGAGTACCCCAGGGTGAGGAGTACCCCAGGATGAGGGGTACCCCAGGGTCAGGGGTGCCAGGGTGAGGGGTACCCCAGGGTGAGGGGTGCCAGGGTGAGGGGTACCCCAGCGGGCTCGGGGAGGACTCGGGGGGCAGCGGGCTGGAGGAGGAGGAGGAGGCCGAAGGGCTGTACGAGCCCGAGTCGGGCTGCGTGGAGATCCCGGGGCTGTCCGAGGAAGAGGAGCCCGTCCCCAACCGCAAGATCCAGTTCAGCACGGCCCCCATCCAGGTGAGCCTGGCTGGGCACGGGGGCGGCTGAGCAGGGAGGGACGGAGGGAACCCAGGGTCAGGGGTGCCAGGGTGAGGGGTACCCCAGGGTCAGGGGTACCCCAGGGTGAGGGGTACCCCAGGGTCAGGGGTACCCCAGGGTCAGGGGTACCAGGGTGAGGGGTACCCCAGGGTGAGGGGTACCCCAGAGTGAGGAGTACCCCAGGGTCAAGGGGTGCCAGGGTGAGGGGTATCCCAGGGTGAGGAGTACCCCAGGGTGATGGGCAGCCCAGACTGGGGTGTGTGACCCCCACACAATCACCCCTTTGGCAGAGACAGAAAAAGGGGCTGGGGGTCTGTGTCCCCATGCCCTGTGCCCCCCATGGGACAGGGCTGCCTGCCTGTCCCTGTCCCTGTCTCTGTCTCTGTCCCTGTCCCTGTCCCTGTCCCTGTCCCTGCCCTGTGCTGGGGGAAGCAGGGCCTGGGCCTGGCTAACGAGCTAATTAATGAAGGGCCATGCCTGGACCCCCAAGCCCGCTGTGATGGGGACAGGTGGCCCTGGGACCCGCAGTGGGGGGCACGGCACAGCACCCAGTGCCACCCCACCCCCATCGTGCCCAGGCCGGGCCAAACCCGCTCCATTTTTTGGGTGGGGATGCCCGAAATGCCCCGGAGTGAGGGGCTGGGACATCCCTCGGGGTCGGGGCTCCTCCCTGCCCGGGGGTCCCTGGGGACAAGGTGGCGATGGGGGGGGGATGTGCCACCCCACCCCACCCCCTCCCCGTGTGCCCAAACCGGTGCCCAGGACGGTTTCGGGAAGTGGAGGCAGGGGAGGAAGAGGAGGAAGGGGAGGAAGGGAGGAAGGGGAAGTGCCTCGGCAGCGTGGCCGGGTGGGCGGCAGCACCCCCCGCTCTCGGCAGGGATCCTGCGGGGTTGGGGGTCTCCAGCCGGGATTTGGGGTGGGGGGGGGATAAAGGGGCCGTGCAGCTATTTCGGGGTGTGCCCGGATCCCCCCGACCGCAGGAGCAGCGCTTGCTTTGTGCCGGAGCCGGGTTATTTTTAGAGGCCGGCCTATATTCTGGCTCTGAGTCAGAGCGGGTGGGTGGCCCCACCTGGGACAGGGGACAGCCACCGCCGTGGCCCGGCCGGGGACAGTGCTGGCCCTGAGCTGGGGTGCCAGAGGGTGGCCTTGGTCCCGGGGGATGCAGCCAGCCCAGCCCTGGGGAAGGTGCCCTGGCCGTGGATGGGGTTTTGGGGTGCTCTTCTCACTCCATAGATGGGGATTTTGGGTGCTCTGCTCACTCCATGGATGGGGTTTTTGGGGTGCTCTTCTCACTCCATAGATGGGGTTTTGGGGTGCTCTGCTCACTCCACAGATGGGGTTTTGGGGTGCTTTGCTCACTCATATATAGGGATTTTGGGGTGCTCTACTCACTCCATGGATGGGGTTTTGGGGTGCTCTTCTCACTCCATAGATGGGGATTTTGGGGTGCTCTGCCCACTCCACAGATGGGGTTTTTGGGGTGCTCTGCTCACTCCATAGATGGGGATTTTGGGGTGCTCTGGTCCCTCCATCGATGAGGATTTTGGGGTGCTCTGGTCCCTCCATCGATGAGGATTTTGGGGTGCTCTGGTCCCTCCATCGATGAGGATTTTGGGGTGCTCTGGTCCCTCCATCGATGAGGATTTTGGGGTGCTCTGGTCCCTCCATCGATGAGGATTTTGGGGTGCTCTGGTCCCTCCATCGATGAGGATTTTGGGGTGCTCTGGTCCCTCCATCGATGAGGATTTTGGGGTGCTCTGGTCCCTCCATCGATGAGGATTTTGGGGTGCTCTGGTCCCTCCATCGATGAGGATTTTGGGGTGCTCTGGTCCCTCCATCGATGAGGATTTTGGGGTGCTCTGGTCACTCCATAGATGAGGATTTTGGGGTGCTCTGCTTACTCCATATATGGGGGTTTTGAGGTGCTCTGCGCACCCCTTGGATGCAGTTTTTGGGGTGCTCTGCTCACTCATATATGGGGTTTTTTGGGGTGCTCTGCTTGCCCCATAGATGGGGTTTTGGGGTGCTTTGCTCACTCATAGATGGGGTTTTTGGGGTGCTCTGCCCACCCCTTGGATGAGTTTTTTGGGGTGCTCTGCTCACTCCATAGATGACGACTTTGGGGTGCTCTGCTCAACCCAAAGCCTCTCAATTGGGGGAGGGGGCACGTGGGGGTGGAGGGCACCCAGGTGTTGGAGCACCCCAGCCCCCTGCCCGGGTGATGCTGAACCCCCCCAAACCCACTGTGGGGGGTGGGCGACCACCCCACCCAGCCCAGCACTGGGGGCACATTGCAGCCCCTTCCCCACATCCCAAACCCCCCCAGGACCCAGGGACAGGGCGGGGGGCACAGCAGGGGACCCCCACAGCCCCCAGGGACTTCCCGTGGCCAGGAGGACACGGTTCTGTCCCCTGCCCTGCTCCTCCCTGCCACCCCCGGCTGCCACACGGCTGGGTCCGGGGGTGTCACCGGGCTTTGTCCCCTGCCACTCGGCCCTAATTCCCTTTGTGGCCGGGCTTTATCCCGTGGGTGATCCCTAATCCACTCTCCCGGCGGCACCGAGGGGCTGGGGCCCCTCCAGGGACATCTGCCAGCCCCTCCCCAACAGCCCCCCGGGAGCAGGGCATGGCACCAGCCTGGGGACAGCAGCCTGGTGGCCCAGGGTGAGGTTTGGGGTGTTCAGGTCCCTTGTCCCCAAGCCATTCTCAATCCCTTTGTCCTTCCCCAGCTCCCCCTCGCTGTGGGGTTCTCTGGGGTCCCACGGGCTCGGTCCCACCCTGGGGGGCACCCGTGGTGTTTTCCCCCCCGGCTGAGCCCTCCCTCGTGCCCCCAGGTGTTCAGCACTTACTCCAACGAGGATTACGACCGCCGCAATGAGGACGTGGATCCCATGGCGGCCTCGGCCGAGTACGAGCTGGAGAAGAGGGTGGAGAGGCTCGACCTCTTCCCCGTGGAGCTGGAGAAAGGTGGGTGCTGCCCCCAGAGCCACCCCCGGGAGCCCCAGGGCACCCTGGAGGTGGCAGCCCGGCGGGACAGGGCTCTGTGTGCCCGCAGACTCGGAAGGACTCGGGATCAGCATCATCGGGATGGGCGCGGGGGCCGACATGGGCCTGGAGAAGTTGGGAATCTTCGTCAAGACGGTGACAGAAGGGGGGGCGGCGCACCGGGACGGCAGGTACGGCTGGGGACAGCGGGGCCGGGGGTGTCCCGGGGCTGGCCAGGGGCTGTGAGCCTGCCCTTGTCCCCAGGATCCAGGTGAACGACCTGATCGTGGAGGTGGACGGCACCAGCCTGGTGGGGGTCACGCAGAGCTTCGCCGCCTCCGTGCTCAGGAACACCAAGGGCCGTGTCCGGTACGACCCCAAAACCCCCCCCCAGGCCGTGCTGAACCCCGGGGATCCCTGCCCCACAGCCTGTCCCCACAGCCGCGTCCCCCATCTCCCCCCAGAGTGCCACCCTGGTGCCCTCAAAGTGCTCCCAGCCCCGCAGCACCGCTGAACCCGCCGCTCCCAGGACAGCTGCGGGGCTGTCCCCTGGGTGTCCCCCCCGTGACCCGCGGTGCCCCCCAGGTTCCTGATCGGGCGGGAGAAGCCGGGGGAGCAGAGCGAGGTGGCGCAGCTGATCCAGCAGACGCTGGAGCAGGAGCGGTGGCAGCGCGAGATGATGGAGCAGCGCTACACCCAGTACACCGAGGACGACGAGGAGGTGAGGGGACAGCGCCGCCAGCCAGGGGACACGGGCTGGGGGGGGGTGACACTGACCCTCAGGTGCCAACCCTGCCCTGTGCCCGCCGCAGACCGGGGAGTACGCCACGGACGAGGAGGAGGAGATGAGCCCCATGTTCCCCAGCGGGGAGATGGCCATCGAGGTGTTCGAGCTGGCCGAGAACGAGGACACGCTGTCCCCCGTGGAGATGGACCCCGAGAAGCTGGTGCACAAGTTCAAGGAGGTGAGGAGGGGCTGGGAGAGGGCAGGGGGTGCCCGGCCGGGGGGCTGTGCCCACCCCGTGCCCACCCCGGCTCTCCCACAGCTCCAGATCAAACACGCCGTGACCGAGGCTGAGATCCAGCAGCTCAAGAGGAAGGTGAGGGGGGGTCCTGCCTGTCTGGGGGTGGGGGACACCCTGACAGCTGCCCTGGCACCCTGAATGTCCTTCTGCACCTGCCCTGCCCGGGCCATTCCATGTCCTGCCTGTCACCTGGCTGTGCCATGCCCTGCCACGCTGTGCCGTGTCCCATCCCCTGGCTATGCCATGTCCTGCTTGTCACCTGGCTGTGCCATGCCCTGCCACGCTGTGCCGTGTCCCATTCCCTGGCTGTGCCATGTCCCATCCCCTGGCTGTGCCGTGTCCCATTCCCTGGCTATGCCATGTCCTGCTTGTCACCTGGCTGTGCCATGTCCTGCTTGTCACCTGGCTGTGCCGTGTCCTGCCACGCTGTGCCATGTCCCATCCCCTGGCTGTGCCGTGTCCCATTCCCTGGCTGTGCCATGTCCTACCTGTCACCTGGCTGTGCCATGTCACGCCACGCTGTGCCGTGTCCCATCCTCTGGCTGTGCCATGTCCTGCCTGTCATCTGGCTGTGCCATGTCACTCCACGCTGTGCCGTGTCCCATCCCCTGGCTGTGCCATGTCCTACCTGTCACCTGGCTGTGCCGTGTCCCATCCTCTGGCTGTGCCATGTCCTGCCTGTCACCTGGCTGTGCCATGTCCTGCCACGCTGTGCCGTGTCCCATCCCCTGGCTATGCCATGTCCTGCTTGTCACCTGGCTGTGCCATGTCCCATCCCCTGGCTATGCCGTGTCCCATTCCCTGGCTGTGCCATGTCCTGCCACGCTGTGCCGTGTCCCATCCCCTGGCTGTGCCATGTCCCATCCCCTGGCTGTGCCGTGTCCCACCCCGCTCCCCGGCTGTGCCACACCCCGTGGTGACACCGCTGTCCCCAGCTGCAGTGCCTGGAGCAGGAGAAGGCGCGCTGGAGGGCCGAGAAGGCCCAGCTGGAGCAGAGCGTGGAGGAGAACAAGGAGCGCATGGAGAAGCTGGAGGGGTACTGGATGGAGGCACAGAACCTGTGCCAGGCCGTGGACGAGCACCTCAAGGAGACCCAGGCCCAGTACCAGACCCTGGAGCGCAAGTGGTGTCCCCCCCCCTGCCCAGGCCCCCCGTCCCTGGGCACAGACCGTGACAATGGGCCGAGCCATCCCCTGGGCCGTGGGTCCATCCCCGTCTGTGGGTCTATCCCTGGCTGTTGTGCCGTGTCCCATCCTCTGGCTGTGCCATGTCCTGCCTGTCATCTGGCTGTGCCATGTCACTCCACGCTGTGCCGTGTCCCATCCCCTGGCTGTGCCATGTCCTACCTGTCACCTGGCTGTGCCATGTCACGCCACGCTGTGCCGTGTCCCATCCTCTGGCTGTGCCATGTCCTGCCTGTCATCTGGCTGTGCCATGTCACTCCACGCTGTGCCGTGTCCCATCCCCTGGCTGTGCCATGTCCTACCTGTCACCTGGCTGTGCCATGTCACGCCACGCTGTGCCGTGTCCCATCCTCTGGCTGTGCCATGTCCTGCCTGTCATCTGGCTGTGCCATGTCACTCCACGCTGTGCCGTGTCCCATCCCCTGGCTGTGCCATGTCCTACCTGTCACCTGGCTGTGCCATGTCACGCCACGCTGTGCCGTGTCCCATCCTCTGGCTGTGCCATGTCCTGCCTGTCATCTGGCTGTGCCATGTCACTCCACGCTGTGCCGTGTCCCATCCCCTGGCTGTGCCATGTCCTACCTGTCACCTGGCTGTGCCATGTCACGCCACGCTGTGCCGTGTCCCATCCTCTGGCTGTGCCATGTCCTGCCTGTCATCTGGCTGTGCCATGTCACTCCACGCTGTGCCGTGTCCCATCCCCTGGCTGTGCCATGTCCTACCTGTCACCTGGCTGTGCCATGTCACGCCACGCTGTGCCGTGTCCCATCCTCTGGCTGTGCCATGTCCTGCCTGTCATCTGGCTGTGCCATGTCACTCCACGCTGTGCCGTGTCCCATCCCCTGGCTGTGCCATGTCCTACCTGTCACCTGGCTGTGCCATGTCACGCCACGCTGTGCCGTGTCCCATCCTCTGGCTGTGCCATGTCCTGCCTGTCATCTGGCTGTGCCATGTCACTCCACGCTGTGCCGTGTCCCATCCCCTGGCTGTGCCATGTCCTACCTGTCACCTGGCTGTGCCGTGTCCCATCCTCTGGCTGTGCCATGTCCTGCCTGTCACCTGGCTGTGCCGTGTCCCATCCCCTGGCTATGCCATGTCCTGCTTGTCACCTGGCTGTGCCATGTCCCATCCCCTGGCTATGCCGTGTCCCATTCCCTGGCTGTGCCATGTCCTGCCACGCTGTGCCGTGTCCCATCCCCTGGCTGTGCCATGTCCCATCCCCTGGCTGTGCCGTGTCCCACCCCGCTCCCCGGCTGTGCCACACCCCGTGGTGACACCGCTGTCCCCAGCTGCAGTGCCTGGAGCAGGAGAAGGCGCGCTGGAGGGCCGAGAAGGCCCAGCTGGAGCAGAGCGTGGAGGAGAACAAGGAGCGCATGGAGAAGCTGGAGGGGTACTGGATGGAGGCACAGAACCTGTGCCAGGCCGTGGACGAGCACCTCAAGGAGACCCAGGCCCAGTACCAGACCCTGGAGCGCAAGTACAGCAAGGCCAAGCGGCTCATCAAGGAGTACCAGCAGAAGTGAGGGCAGCTCCCAGCGTCCCCTCGGGAAGGGACCTGTCCCCAGGGTGTCCCACTCCCTGCCCAGGCACCCCGTCCCTGGGCACAGACCGTGACAATGGGCCGAGCCATCCCCTGGGCCGTGGGTCCATCCCCGTCTGTGGGTCTATCCCTGGCTGTGTGTCCATCCCTGGCTGTGGGTCCATCCCCGGCTGTGGGTCCATCCCCATCCGTGGGTCCATCCCCATCTGTGGGTCCATCCCTGTCCCTGGGTCCATCCCTGTCCGTGGGTCCATCCCCGTCTGTGGGTCCATCCCTGCCCATGGGTCCATGCCTGTCCGTGGGTCCATCCCTGGCCGTGGGTCCATCCCTGTCCATGGGGCCATCCCTGTCACTGGGTCCGTCCCTGGCTGTGGGTCCATCCCTGGCTGTGGGTCCATCCCCATCTGTGGGTCCATCCCTGTCCGTGGGTCCATCCCCGTCCCTGGGTCCATCCCCGGCTGTGGGTCCATCCCCATCCGTGGGTCCATCCCTGTCCGTGGGTCCATCCCTGTCCATGGGTCCATCCCTATCTGTGAGTCCATCCCTGGCTATGGGTCCAGCCCTGTTCCTGGGTCCATCCCTGTCCATGGGTCCATCCCTATCTGTGAGTCCATCCCTGGCTATGGGTCCATCCCTGTCTGTGGGTCCATCCCTGACTGTAGTCCATCCCTGTTCCTGGGTCCA
This sequence comes from Onychostruthus taczanowskii, assembly GCF_017590055.1. Lineage (NCBI taxonomy): Eukaryota > Metazoa > Chordata > Aves > Passeriformes > Passeridae > Onychostruthus > Onychostruthus taczanowskii. Next base: position 357,744 of record NW_024507105.1, on the reverse strand, counting down.
TCCCTGTTCCTGGGTCCATCCCTGTTCCTGGGTCCATCCCTGTCCATGGGTCCATCCCTGTCCGTGGGTCCATCCCTGTCCATGGGTCCATCCCTATCTGTGAGTCCATCCCTGGCTATGGGTCCATCCCTGTTCCTGGGTCCATCCCTGTCCGTGGGTCCATCCCCTGGACACCAGACCCTCCCCAGGCAGCCCCTGTCCCTGTGCCCTTGGTGTGGAGCCCTTGAGAGGCTCTGACCGTCCGTGGGTCCATCCCCGTCCCTGGGTCCATCCCCGGCTGTGGGTCCATCCCCATCCGTGGGTCCATCCCTGTCCGTGGGTCCATCCCCGTCCCTGGGTCCATCCCCGGCTGTGGGTCCATCCCCATCCGTGGGTCCATCCCTGTCCGTGGGTCCATCCCTGGACACCAGACCCTCCCCAGGCAGCCCCTGTCCCTGTGCCCTTGGTGTGGAGCCCTCGAGAGGCTCTGACCCCTCCCTGGCATCCTCAGTGCCTGGGCACGGACGTCCTTCAGGCATGGACACATCCCTGAGGTGCCAAATCCTCCCTGGCACCCTCAGTGCCTGGCACGGACGTCCTTTGGGCAGGGACATATCCCTGAGATGCCAAATCCTCCCTGGCACCCTCAGTGCCTGGCACGGACGTCCTTCGGGCAGGGACACAACCCTGAGGTGCCAAATCCTCTCCTCTGGCTCTGGACACAGACCTTCCCTGGGCGTGGGCTCACCCTTGGGGAACCAACTCCTTCCCTAGGCTCAGACCCATCCCTGGGGTGCCAAATCCTTCTGGGCACCCTTTATCCATTGGCAGGGACCTTCCCTGTGGCATGGATCCATCCTGGGGGGGCCTGGAGCACCCTGGGACAGTGCAAGGTGTCCCTGCCCAAGGATGAGCGTGGAGCTCAGTTCCGAGCCCAACCCTGCCAGGATCCCATGATCCACGGGGCACCAGCTCCTTCTGAGCATCCCTGGGCACGGCCCATCCTCTGGGACCACCCCGGGCACCACAACCCGCCCAGCAGGGTCCTGCCCTGGCACCCAAACCCCCGGGATGTCCCCTGGCTGTGGGGACGGGCACTCACCCGGCGTTTTCCCCCAGGGAGATCGAGTTCCTGAAGAAGGAGACGGCGCAGCGGCGGGTGCTGGAGGAGTCGGAGCTGGCGCACAAGGAGGAGATGGAGAAGCTGCAGGAGAAGGTGGGCACGGGGCGCCGGGACGCGGGATGTCCCTGACCCCCCGCCCGGCCCCGCCCGGCCCCGCCGCTCCCGCCGCGCCAGCGATGGATCCCGGGGATCTGACTGAGCTCCGGACTGAGCCTCGGATCCCGCCCCGGAGCCTGGGGGATCTGCTCGCACCGCACCCTGCTCCCGGATCACAGGATCGCCCGGGATCATCGGCTCGGGATCGGCTCGGGCGCCCCGAGCCTCCTCCCGGGCCTGGATCCCGCTCTGGATCGCAGCGGATCTGCAGCTCTGGGGGGGCCAGAGGGGTCTCCCCGGGCGGGGGGATCCGCGGGATCCCGGGGAGCGGTGGCGGGCGGCTCCCGTTGGGATCCCATGCTGGTCATGCTGGATCCCCCACGGGCCCCGCGGATCCCGCGGGGCAGAGCGGATCCCAAAGGATCCCAAAGGATCCCGCCCGGGGGGTCGCGGGGGAGGGGCCGGCCCTGCCCGGCCGGGGGGCACCAGGGCACAGCGGGGAGGTCCCCAACAGCCAGCAGAACCCCCCCCTCCCCCACTCAGTCACCTCCATCACCCCCAAAATGTCCCCTGGCATCCCACAGAGACTCACCCAGCACCTGCCTGCAGCCCCCTCCCCATCCCGACCCATCCCTGTGCCCCCCGTGGGCCCCCCCAGTCACCCTGACCATCTCTGTGTCCTGTCCAGCCACCCTGACCATCCCCTCGACGTGACCCCCTCGCCCCCCCGGACACAGCTGGCGCCTGGCTGGACGCTGGTGGGGGTGGACACAGGACAATGTCCCCACCCCACCCCAAATGTGAGCCATGCTGGGGGGGGGACACTGGGAGCCCCCCCAGACCCAGCTCCTTCTCTTGGGACTCAGCGGAGCGCGGCCGGGGGGGCCCGGGGGGCTTTGCCCCCCCCCCACGGACTCGCCCCCAGCCCCACACCGAGGTGACCCCGGGACCATCGCCACGGGGGGGACCCCAAGTGTCCCCCCTCCCCCCTCAGTGCCACCATCGCCGGGCAGGGGGGACCCCCCCAGCGTTTGCCAACCCCACAGGGGGTGGGGGGGCACCAGCCCCACTGCCCCCCCCGGGAAGGGGGGGCTGCCTGGCACCCCTCTGTGGGGACATCCCGCTGCCCCCCCCCCAACCCCGAGCCCGGGGCTTTCGCCTTCCCCGGGCGGGGGGGACACACGGGGGTCTCCTCTGGGGTGGGGGCGATGCTCCCCCCCCTCTCACTGTAAATACCCCCCCCTCCCCCAAAACCACAGCATTTCTCTGGGGCTCGGACACCCCCCAAGCTCCGGCCGCCCCCAGCCGGGCCGGGGGGGTCCCTCCCTCTCAGCCGGGGCGGGGGGGGGGAACCCCTTTAATTTTCATTTCTATTTTGCCCCCCCCTCCTCCCCCCGCCCCCGAGTCTCCGACAGTAACTGGATGTGGGGGCAACTGGGAGCCAGAGCTGGTTATACTGGGAAGGGGAGGCGGGGGGGCGGGGGGTCCGGGGAGCGCGAGCCCCGGGGGGGGGCCGGGGTTATTTAATCTCACACGTGTACCTGTGGGTGTATATACTATATATAATGTACCTATGTACGCAGCGCTCCCGCTCTCCGCGCCCGCCGCGACCCCCGCCCCAAAAACGCCGCCTCGGCCTCCCCCCCCGCCCCAA
>NW_024507105.1:340120-354842 GCF_017590055.1 Onychostruthus taczanowskii | reverse complement strand
GAGGCCCGAGGAGCCCCCGCCCCCCCCGAGACTCCCCGGGCACCGGGGGCGGGGGGTTTAACCCCTTCCCGGCCGCTCTGCAGCGGGGCACGGGCAGGCACAGAGGGACTGGTCCCTCCCCCTGAGTGTCCCCAGCCCTGTCCCACCGTGTCGGTCTGTCCCCCCCCTGAGTGTCCCCTCTGTCCCCAGCCCTGTCTCACCATGTCGCTCTGTCCCTCCCCTGAGTGTCCCCTCTGTCCCCAGCCCTGTCCCACCATGTCGGTCTGTCCCTCCCCCTGAGTGTCCCCTCTGTCCCCAGCCCTGTCCCACCATGTCGGTCTCCAAGCTGCAGGACACGGACGAGGTTTTTGGTGAGTTCCTGTGGGGGGGCCTGGGGTGCAGAACCCCCCGAGGGGTGCGGAGCCACCCGTGGGTCCCCACCCACCCTCAGTCTCCTCCCGTGTCTGGGCTTGGGGACAATGTGGCTTGGGGACACAGGGATGTGCGTGGGGAAGGGGACGTGGGGACACACGGGGGTGTGGGGGTGACAAAGACATGGGGACATGTCCAGGGCACACAGGAATGGGGGTCGGGGGACACAGGGGATGACAGGGACCTGGGGACACAACAGGGGACATGGCCCTGAGCCACTGCTCGGGTGGGGTTGGGGTACAGGGGTCAGAGCAGGGTGGGGATATTGGGGGGATCCCAGTGGGACCTGGGCAAAGCGTGTCCCCCCTGGGTGACAGGGACACTCTGTCCTCAGGGTCACCCACTCCTCTGTCCCCATGCTGGGCCATCTCTTTGAACACTTCTCTCTGTCCCCCTGTCCCCTGTCCTGCCCCACCGGGGTGCCCCATCCATGTCCCCAATGCTTCCCTCTCCTTGTGCCCCCTCCTGTCTTCCTGGGACCGCCCACCTGCCCTTTGACTCTCCTGCCCTGTCCCTCTGTCCCTCTGTCCCTCTCCACTGGGCTGGCCTTCCCTGTCTGTCCACCTGCCTCCGCTCCCTGTCCCCTCCTCCCTGCTCATCTTTCCCTCCATCTTCCATCTGCCCATCCTTCCATCCATGGATCCATCCATCATCCATCCATCCATCCATCCATCCATCCATCCATCCATCCACCCACCACCTCCACGTTCCCGCTCTCTCCCACCCCATGCCATCCCGCTGTCCGTGTGTCCGTCTGTCCGTCTCTCTCTGCCCCGGTCTCTCTTTCACTGCCAGATTTTACCGCTGTGGTTCCAGAGACGCCGCGCTTGGACAGCAGCCTGCACAAGGCCCGCGCCCGGCTCCTGGCCCGCGGCCGCCGCCAGCGGCCCTCGCGCTCCCGCCTGCGCGACAGCGCCAGCTCCACCGAGGGCGACGAGGGGCCCGAGGCCACGGTGAGACGGGGGACACTGGGCCTGGGGGGTCACACAGATTGGGGACAACAGGGATGGACTTGGGGGTCACCAGGGCTGGGGGGCTCACAGGATTGGGGACCTCAGGGATGGACTCAGGAGACACTGAGGGCTGGAGGGCTCACAGGATTGGGGACCTCAGGGATGGTCTTGGGGCACACCGGGGCTGGGGGTGGTCACAGGGATTGGGAACAACAGGGATGGACTCAGGTGACACCAGGGCTGGGGAGTCACATGGATTGGGGACACCAGGGATGGCCTTGGGGGACACCAGGGCTGGGGGGTCACAGGGACTGGGAACAACAGGGATGGACTCAGGGGACACCAGGGCTGAGGGGCTCACAGGATTGGGGACCTCAGGGATGGCCTTGGGGGACACTGGGCCTGGGGGGTCACAGGGACTGGGGACACCAGGGATGGCCTTGGGGGTCACCAGAGCTGGGGGGCTCACAGGATTGGGGACCTCAGGGATGGACTTAGGGACACCGAGGGCTGGAGGGCTCACAGGTATTGGGGACAACACCGATGGACTCAGGGGACACCAGGGCTGGGGGGTCACAGGGATTGGGAACCTCAGGGATGGCCTTGGGGAACACCGAGGGCTGAGGGTGTCACAGGGTCAGGGGACAACAGGAACCCCAGGGACAGGCCTGGGGGTCACCTAGGCTGCTCACAGGATTGGGGACCTCAGGGATGGCCTTGGGGGACACTGGGCCTGGGGGGTCACAGGGACTGGGGACACCAGGGATGGCCTTGGGGGTCACCAGAGCTGGGGGGCTCACAGGATTGGGGACCTCAGGGATGGACTTAGGGACACCGAGGGCTGGAGGGCTCACAGGTATTGGGGACAACACCGATGGACTCAGGGGACACCAGGGCTGGGGGGTCACAGGGATTGGGAACCTCAGGGATGGCCTTGGGGAACACCGAGGGCTGAGGGTGTCACAGGGTCAGGGGACAACAGGAACCCCAGGGACAGGCCTGGGGGTCACCTAGGCTGGGGTTGGGGGATGCCATGTCGGGGGGCAGGGAAGGTGGTCTGGGGGACAACCCCGGGGGGCTGCAGGGCTGTGACCCCCTGCCCATGCCCCCGCAGGGCACTGAGGGTGAGGGCAGCCCCCCGGCCCCCTCGCCCTTCTCCCGCACCGATGGCTTCTCCTTCGAGCCGGGGGTGGCACGGCCGGGCCTGGGGGAACCCCCGGCCCCCACGCCCCCCCTCAGCCGCTACCGGCCCCTCACCAACACCCCGTCCCAGGAGGGGCTCTCGGGTCCCCCTGCACCTCAGTCCAGCTCCGACAGCTCCCCCGGCTTTGCCCGCCGCGACCCCCGGCCCCGGCAGCACAGCGAAGGTGAGACCCCCCCCAGAGCCCCCTGGGGACGCCTGGAGGGGACAGCGGGTGACAGCCCGGTGCCACCCCTGCAGATGACAGCCGGGACATGAGCCCCCCCTCGCCCGCCAGCCCGACTGTGGGGCTCGATAAGAAAACACGGAGGAAGTTCTTGGATTTGGGGTGAGAGCTCGCCCTGGGCAGGGGGGAGGGACGGGAGGGGACAAGGAGAGGGAGGAAGGGGGTCCTGGTGCCTGACCCTTCAGGTCACCACCCCTGTCCCCAGGGTGACCCTGCGCCGGGCATCCTCTGGGAAGAGCCGCAAGGAGAAGAGCAGCAACCGCCTGTCCATGGGCAGCAGGTGAGGGACTGCCCCCAGGACAGGCGGACAGCCTAGGGACAGACTGGGGACAGCCTGGGGACAGCCTCGGGACACCTCCTGACACTGCACTGTCCCCAGGGAGGCGGCTGAGGGGCCCGGCCGCCCCTCGGGGTCCCCGTTCCTGCCCTTCTCGTGGTTCTCGGACAGCGCCAGGGGCTCCGGCTCGCCCGGCCCCGCGTCCCCCGCGGGCTCCCCCCGGCACGAGGGGCTCAGCCCCGCCAAATCCGCCTCGCAGGTGAGCGCCCGGCCTGGGGACGGGCCTGGGCACCCCTGGGCTCTAAGAGAGGAGGTGACACCAGCTCTGGGGACGGGGGACAATGCCCCATAGGGTCAGGTAACAGCAGGGAGAGGACTCGAAGCCCCCCAGGATCCGGGTGGCTTTGTGGGGGTGACAAAGCCCTGTAGAGTCAGGACAGGTACTGGGGGTGTCCAAAGGCCTAGAGGGGTCTGGCAGCCCAACTGGGGGGCTGCAGGGGGTCGCTGGGGGCTGTGGGGTGGCTCTGGGGGTCACTGGGGACTGTGGAGTGGCTCTGGGGATCACTGGGGTGGCTCCGGGGGTCGCTGGGGGTCACTGGGGTGGCTCTGGAGGTCGCTGGGGGTCCAGCCCTGCCCCTCCCTCTGCCCAGGACTCTGAGCTGAGCGAGGATTCGCCGCCGTCCAGCGCCAGCCCCCGCCTGCCCGGCCCCCCCAAGTGCTCGTACCCCTACCACACCCTGTCCCAGTCCTCGGACGAGGTGAGAGCGGCGCGGGGGGCGCGGGGCCGGGGGTGTCACCCCCCCAGGTGGCCCGGGAACCCCCGGCTGACCCCCGTGCGCAGCTGCTGGAGGAGCCGGCGGGCGCGGCCGAGGGCTGGACGTGCGGCCAGGTGGGGCAGTGGCTGCAGAGCCTGGGCCTGGAGCGCTACGTGCGGGAATTCGCGGAGCGCGGCGTGGACGGGCCCCGCCTGCTGCTCCTCGACGGGGCCAAGCTCAAGGTGCGGGGCCGGGGGGGGCTCCAGGGACCCCTAAAGATGGAGGGCGAGAGGTGCTGGGTGCTCCAAGGGGGGATTCCGTGGGGCGGGAAGGTCTGGGATGGGTCGGGGTACCCCAATTCCAGAGGACAGGAGGTCTGGGATGTGTTCGGGATACCCCAATTCCACGGGGCAGGAAGGTCTGGGAGGGCTCTGGTTATCCCATTTCCATGGGGCAGGAAGGTCTGGGATGTGTTCGGGATACCCCAATTCCACGGGGCAGGAAGGTCTGGGAGGGTTCAGGGTGCCCCAATTCCAGAGGACAGGAGGTCTTGGATGGGTTGGGGGTTTCCATGGGGCAGGAAGGTCTGGGAAGGCTCGGGGTACCCCAATTCCATGGGGTGGGAAGGGCTGGGAGGGTTCAGGGTGCCCCAATTCCATGGGGCAGGAGGTCTGGGAGGGTTCAGGGTGCCCCAATTCCATGGGGCAGGAAGGTCTTGGATGGGTTCGGGCTGCCCCAATGGGGGTTTCCATGGGGCAGGAAGGTCTCGGAAGGCTCGGGGTGCCCCAATTCCATGGGGCAGAAAGGTCTTGGATGGGTTGGGGGTTTCCATGGGGCAGGAAGGTCTGGGAAGGCTCGGGGTACCCCAATTCCATGGGGTGGGAAGGGCTGGGATGGATTGGGGTGCCCCAGTGGGGGATTCCCTGGGTCAGGAACGTCTGGGAGGATTGTGGGTACCCCAAATGGGGATTCCATGGGGCAGGAAGATCTGTGAGGGTTCGGGATACCCCAATTCCATGGGGCAGGAAGGTCTGGGAGGGTTCAGCCTCAAAGGGGGTTTCCATGGGCGGTTCTGGGACCCCCAAGGCTGTCAGGGGGCTGACCCCGGGGCAGGGGGCGCGGGGGGGTGCGTGGCCAGCCCGCGGTGCCGCAGGCGCTGGGCGTGGGCAGCTCCCAGGACCGTGCGGTGCTCAAGCGGCGGCTGAAGGAGCTGAGCCTGGCGGCCGAGCGGGAGCGCAAGGCCCGCGACAAGGCGGAGAAACAGCGCGAGAAGCAGAAGAAGAAGGACCAGGAGCAGCGGAGGAGCTGAAGGGGGGGGTCCCAGCACCCCCTTCCCCACTCACACCCCCCCGGGACGCACCCCCGGGGACACGGGGCACGGCCAAGGGACAGCGGCTCCAGCCGCCCCCTCCCCGCCCGGCCCGGCCCCCCCGGGCCCCTTTCCGGAGGGCACTTGGGCACCCCCAGCCCGTCCTGCCACCCTCACCTGTCACCACCCCACCCCGCACCGCTGGCACAGGAGGGGACAGGGCATGGCCCGACCCCCTCCACACACGGGCACCCCCAAATCGGGGGCAGGGAGTGAACCCCGCCCCCCCCCACAGCCCCAAACGCGGCCCCCCCGAGGCCACCCCAGGAAATAAAAGGGTATCAAGGGCCAGTGCAGAGCTGAGTGACCGGTGTCACCTGGCTGGGGGGCACACAGCAGCTCCCCAGGTGCCACCACGGGCCTCAGCCCCCTCCCAAGGCTGGAGGGGTAAACTGAGGCACCAGGACCCCAAACCACCACGGGGGGGCGGTCAACATCCAATTTATTGACGGTGGGGAGGGGTCAGGGGGGAATTTGGGGAAGGGGAGGGTTGAGCAGGTCACAGCAAGTGGGGGGGTGGGGACAGCTCAGTAGTGCAACATCAGGGGGGAGCAGGGACAGGAACCTGGGGAGGGAGGGGGGGCTCAGGTGCCCCCACCCCATCAGGGCTGTGGGTGCTGGGAAGTGCTACTGGTCCTACTGGGACAGAACCAGTCCCTTACTGGGATGGGGACACCCCTGGGGCGGGTGGGGACTTTGGGGGGGACGGTGAGGGAACAACAGGCGCTGCTCCAACCCCCCCAGCTCTGTCCCTAAGCGCCACCAAGGCGGGGACACCGGGACACGTCCCCATCCCACACTTCCCAAGGAACCCAAAGAACCGGAATGCCAAACACCCCCCGGGGCACTCGGGGACACCTCGTGGCGGGGCCTGAGGGGTCCCGGTGGCCGGGGGGCCCGGGGGGGCTCAGGGCACGCGGTAGGTGGAGGTGTTCTTGGGCTCGGTGCTGGGCACGCACCAGTCCCCCGCCTCCTGGCTGGCCTGGTAGTGCCGCCACGCCGACTTGTTGTACACGGGCAGCCGCTCCACCGAGTCCGTGGACAGCGCCTGGGGGGCACGGGGGGCTCAGCGAGGGTCCTGAGACCCCCCCCAAGGCGGCTCTGGGGACAGGTACCCACCTTCAGGTAGATGACGGCGTCGGTGCCGAAGCCCTCCATGGAGAAGAGCTGCAGGTCCCCCTGGAAGTACTTGGCATAGAGGCGGGAGATGGGCAGCCCGTAGCCAAAGCCGGCCTGGGGGGGCACGGAATTGGGGTGGGGGGGTCCCCAGGGCTGGGGGGGGACCCTCAGGGCACCCCCGGCCTCCCCACAGTGCCCCAAGAAGCGCCAGGAGTGTCCCTGACACTGCCAGCGGTCACGGTGGCACCGTCAAAGGGCTCCAGAATGGCCACAGGGGCACCCTGCCACCCCAAAGTGTCCCCATGCCACCCCAAAGTGTCCTCATGCCACCATAAAGGGTCCCCCTGTCACTCCGAAGTGTCCCCATGCCACCATAAAGGGTGTCCCTGTTACCCCAAAGTGTCCCCATGCCACCCTAAACCATGCCACCCCAAAGTGTCCCCATGCCACCCCAAAGTGTCCCTATCCCACTATAAAGTGTCCCCATGCCACCCCAAAGTGTCCTCATGCCACCATAAAGGGTCCCCCTGTCACTCCGAAGTGTCCCCATGCCACCATAAAGGATCCCCATGCCACCATAAAGTGTCCCCATGCCACCCTAAAGGGTCCCACTGTAGTCCCTCAGTGCCCCATGCCAACCCAAAGTGTCCCCATGCCACCATAAAGGGTGTCCTGTCACTGCAAAGGGTCCCCACATCACACCCAAGTGTCCCTGTGCCACTTCCAAGCACTCCCACACCACCAAATGTCCCCATGCCAGCCTAAACTGGGGACACCCCTGGGGCGGGTGGGGACTTTGGGGGGGACGGTGAGGGAACAACAGGCGCTGCTCCAACCCCCCCAGCTCCGTCCCTAAGCGCCACCAAGGCGGGGACACCGGGACACGCCCCCATCCCACACTTCCCAAGGAACCCAAAGAACCGGAATGCCAAACACCCCCCGGGGCACTCGGGGACACCTCGTGGCGGGGGCTGAGGGGTCCCGGTGGCCGGGGGGGCCCGGGGGGGCTCAGGGCACGCGGTAGGTGGAGGTGTTCTTGGGCTCGGTGCTGGGCACGCACCAGTCCCCCGCCTCCTGGCTGGCCTGGTAGTGCCGCCACGCCGACTTGTTGTACACGGGCAGCCGCTCCACCGAGTCCGTGGACAGCGCCTGGGGGGCACGGGGGGCTCAGCGAGGGTCCTGAGACCCCCCCCAAGGCGGCTCTGGGGACAGGTACCCACCTTCAGGTAGATGACGGCGTCGGTGCCGAAGCCCTCCATGGAGAAGAGCTGCAGGTCCCCCTGGAAGTACTTGGCATAGAGGCGGGAGATGGGCAGTCCGTAGCCAAAGCCGGCCTGGGGGGGCACGGAATTGGGGTGGGGGGGTCCCCAGGGCTGGGGGGGGACCCTCAGGGCACCCCCGGCCTCCCCACAGTGCCCCAAGAAGCGCCAGGAGTGTCCCTGACACTGCCAGCGGTCACGGTGGCACCGTCAAAGGGCTCCGGAATGGCCACAGGGGCACCCTGCCACCCCAAAGTGTCCCCATGCCACCCCAAAGTGTCCCCATCCCACCATAAAGGATCCCCATGCCACCCCAAAGTGTCCCCATGCCACCATAAAGGGTCTCTATGCCACCCTAAAGGGTCTCACTGTAGCCTCTCAGTGCCCCATGCCAACCCAAAGTGTCCCCATGCCACCATAAAGGGTGTCCCTGTTACCCCAAGGGTCCCCACATCACACCCAAGTGTCCCTGTGCCACTTCCAAGCACTCCCACACCACCAAATGTCCCCATGCCAGCCTAAACGTCCCCAGAAGGTCCCAGGCCAAGCCCAAACCTCCCAGTGCCACTCCAGCCACCCCCAAACCTCCCCATGCCACCCTCACAGCACCCCCTGCCACTCCAGGTCCCCAAACGACCCCCAAACCTCCCCAAGCCACTCCAGCCCCCCTCAAAAGCTCCCAGCCCCCCTCAGCTGCAGCCCCCCCCTCCCTGTCCCACTCCCCACGAGGGTCCCCAGCCCCTGGGGGGGGTCACGTACCAGGGGGGCCCCCCCGGAGCCCAGCTGGGGGGTGGGGGCTGTCGAGTACATGTAGCTGAAGAGCCGCTCGATCTTCCTCAGGGGCACCCCCATGCCCCTGTCACTCATCTGGGGACACCAGAGCAGGTGACAATGCTGCTCCTGTCCCCCCTCCCCACATCCCCCCTCCCCAGGGTGGGCTGGGGTCCCTCACCCGGATGGACAGGTCCTCCTGGCCCAGGGCCACCATCACCCTGATGGCCGGCAGCCGGGGGCTGTTCTCGTGGCTCTCCACCGTGGCTCTCATGGCATTCTGGGGACACAGAGACACGGGGGGGTCAGGGGGTCCCCCACAGCCCCCCGAGACCCCCCCAAAGGGCTGGGCTACCTTGAAGAGCTCGAAGAGCATGTGGTACAGGTGGGATGGGACGTAGACGATGCTCACGGGCTGCTCAGCATTGCAGGCTGGAGGGGACACTGGCATTGGTGGGGACAATCCTGACCCTAAACCTGCCCCAGGCCTGGAAGGGTCACCCCCCACCACAGGGACCCCCACACCTAGATAAGCCAAATATCCCCTGTCACAGGGACCCCAACCCTAAAGGAGCTGAGAACCCCCTGAAACAGGGACCCCCAACCCAGAACAAGCCACACAAAAATTCCCCTGCCCCAGGGTCCCCACCCTAAAGGAGCCACCTGAGAATCCCCAACCCCAAAGGAGCCACCCACGATCCCCCTGCCTGGGCCCCCCGTGTCCCCTCAGCCCCTTGTCCCCTCAATCCACTGTCCCCTCACTGCCACTGTCCGCTCACCTCTGCTGTCCCCTCAGCCCCACTGTCCCCTCAGCCCCGCTGTCCCCTCAGCCCTGCTGTCCCCTCACCCCTGCTGTCCCCTCAGCCCTGTTGTCCCCTCAGCCCTGCTGTCCCCTCAATCCACTGTCCCCTCACTGCCACTGTCCGCTCACCTCTGCTGTCCCCTCAGCCCTGCTGTCCCCTCAGCCCCGCTGTCCGCTCACCTCTGCTGTCCCCTCAGCCCCACTGTCCCCTCAACCCTGCTGTCCCCTCAGCCCTGCTGTCCCCTCACCCCTGCTGTCCCCTCAGCCCTGTTGTCCCCTCAGCCCTGCTGTCCCCTCAATCCACTGTCCCCTCACCCCCCCCTGTCCCCTCAGCCCTGTTGTCCCCTCACCCCTGCTGTCCCCTCACCCGCGCTGTCCCCTCAGCCCTGTTGTCCCCTCACCCCTGCTGTCCCCTCACTGCCGCTGTCCCCTCACCCCTGCTGTCCCCTCAGCCCCATTGTCCCCTCAGCCCCGCTGTCCCCTCAGCCCCGCTGTCCCCTCACCGTTGACCTCCTCGATCTCCAGCTCAGGCGAGGCCATGTAGTATTTGTCACACAGCAGCTTGGCCATGTTGTAGGCGTCTGACAAAGGAGGGGACAGAGGGCTCAGCACCCCCAGGACCAACAGGGGCAGCCTTTGGGGTCCCCCACCCCCAAACATTCCCCATTCCTGAGGACGTTCCTGGTGTGTCCTGCACAGCTCAGGGGACAGTTTGGCTGAGGCCACCCCAAACGTGTGACACGAGTGGTGCCAGGGGGACTTCCAAGCAACCCCCACCCCCCGAAGTGCCCCTGCTGTGGGGGTGGGACCCCAGAGCCCACCAACCTCTCACCACGTTGGCCACGTTGCAGTGGGGGTCGATGCTCCCGATGTGTTTGGGGTGCGCGGGGTTGGTGCTGCCATCGAAGAGCAGGGCTGGGGAGGGGACAAAGAGCTGGGGGCACCCCAGGGACACCCCCAGGAACACCCAGGGACACCCCCAGGGCACCCTGGGGCTGTGGGGGGAAACATTTGATACCAGGGAGACGCCCAAGATAGGATCCCTGGGATTAGTGGGGACTCTCAGGACAGACCCCTGTGGCTGGGGGGACATGGGGGGACACCCTGGTGATGATGGAGACCCTCAGGACAGACCCCTGGGATTAGGAGAGGACCCTTGGGGCAGGGAGAACCTTGAGGAGCTCCTGGGGCTGGAAGGACCCCTGGGACAGACCCCTGGGGTTGGTGGGGACCCTTGGGACAGACCCCTAGGGTTAGGAGAGGACCATTGGGACAGACCACTGGGGTGGGTGGGGACCCTCAGGACAGACCCCTGGGGTGGGTGGGGACCCTTAGGACAGACCCCTGGGGTTGGTGGGGACCCTTGGGACAGACCCTTGGGGCTGGGAGGATCCTCAGAACAGACCCCTGGTGTGGGTGGGGACCCTCAGGACAGACCCCTGGGGATGGGGGGACATTCCAGGGACACCCAGTGATGATGGGGACCCTCAGGTTGGACCCCTGGGGCTGGGAGGGCCCTCAGGACAGACCCCTGGGGACCCCCAGGCCGGCAGCCCCCCAGGCTCACTGTGCTGGTTGATGAGCATGCGGATGGAGATGCGGCTCAGGTAGAAGCGGTCCAGGAAGTACTGGATGTTCTGGTTGGACACGGGGTCGTCCCCGTACGTCTCCTTGTACTCGATCACCCCCTGCGCCATGGTGGGGACAACGTCGTTGTGCCGGTTCCGGATCGTCACCAGCGCGTTGGTGAACCTGCACAGGGGACAGGGACAGTGCTGGGGACACCTGCGCAGGGGACAGGGACAGCGCTGGGGACACCTGCACAGGGGACAGGGACAGCGCTGGGGACACCTGCGCAGGGGACAGGGACAGCGCTGGGGACACCTGCGCAGGGGACAGGGACAGCGCTGGGGACACCTGCGCAGGGGACAGGGACAGCGCTGGGGACACCCGCCCCGGGCACAGCCCCGCTCCAGGCCCGGATCCCTGGGAGCTGCAGGTGCTGGCAAAAGCCGGAGCCAGCTCCTGTGGCACCTCAGGGTGACACCAGCGCGGGTCTGGGAGGAGGTGACGCCCCGGGATGGGGGACAAGGACACGTCGTCACCTCCCGACTCACTGTCCCAGCGTGGCTTGGTCCTCGGGGTCCCTATCGTGGAATTCCATGATGTCCAGCAGGCTCTGCACGTACCTGGGGGGACACAGACATCCCCCAGCTGGCACCCCCAAGCAGAGAGTGACCCCAGGTGACAGCACGCAGGGCCAGGGGCCAGCGCCCCTCAGCCCAGGCCCCCACCCCAAAATCTGCTGCACCAGGGGTCACTGTCCCACCGCACTGCTGGCACTTGGGGACACTGGCCCTCTGATGGGGTTGGGGCTGTGATGGGGGTGGCATGGCCTGACCCCGCTGGCAGCAGCCCAGGACACCGGACAAACAACGTGTCACGTGGTGGCCAGAAAAAGGGTCACACTGCTGGCACTGGCACGGGGACATGGCACTTAAAGGGACACTCAGACCCACCCAAGACAGGGACATCCTGTGGCACTGGTGTCCCCCGCCGCTGGCTGGGACACCCTGCTGGCACAGGAGTGTCCCCAAAGGACCTGCAGCCCGTGTCACCCAAGGGCACGGCGTGGCACCAGCTGGGGAGTGCCCTGCCTGCCACCCCTCCCTGTGTCCCCCCTGTGCCAGCAGGGGAGGACAGCTGGTGACAGCTGTGGGACACACAGTGGTGGTGGCACCCGAGGCGACAGCGGAACTCCCAGGGCGGTGACAGGAGCCACAGTGGCAATGGGAGCTGTGCAGGGGACCCAGGAAGGTGACAACAAGTGGACCCGTGGCAGTGGGACCCCAGGCGAGTGGGGGGACCCGTGGCAGTGGGACCCCAGGCGAGTGGCAGTGGTGGCACTCCCAGCGATGCCAGCTGCCCAGCCAGCGCAGGAGCTCACACTGCTGGCACTGGCACGGGGACATGGCACTTAAAGGGACACTCAGACCCACCCAAGACAGGGACATCCTGTGGCACTGGTGTCCCCCGCCGCTGGCTGGGACACCCTGCTGGCACAGGAGTGTCCCCAAAGGACCTGCAGCCCGTGTCACCCAAGGGCACGGCGTGGCACCAGCTGGGGAGTGCCCTGCCTGCCACCCCTCCCTGTGTCCCCCCTGTGCCAGCAGGGGAGGACAGCTGGTGACAGCTGTGGGACACACAGTGGTGGTGGCACCCGAGGCGACAGCGGAACTCCCAGGGCGGTGACAGGAGCCACAGTGGCAATGGGAGCTGTGCAGGGGACCCAGGAAGGTGACAACAAGTGGACCCGTGGCAGTGGGACCCCAGGCGAGTGGGGGGACCCGTGGCAGTGGGACCCCAGGCGAGTGGCAGTGGTGGCACTCCCAGCGATGCCAGCTGCCCAGCCAGCGCAGGAGCGCGGGTGGCGGTGCCAGCAGCCCCCTGGCAGTGTCCCCGTGTCCCCGAGGGCCACACTGACCAGCTCTGCACCAGCTGCACGGAGGGCGTGCGCAGCACCCGGTCCGGGAGCAGGTTGATCTCCTTCATGATGTTGGAGAGGCGCACGGGCAGCTCCTGGCGCAGGAAGGCGAACGACGTCTTCTCACAGGCATTGCTGGAGCCTGGGGACACGGGGGGACATGAGGAGACACGGGGGGACACGGGGGGACACGGGTGAGCCCCCCAGAGCCAGAGCACAGGGGCGGCACTGCCACCCCTTTGGCAGCAGGGACAGGGGACAGCAGCAGGTCCTGGTCCTTGGCTGGGGGACACTGGGGGACTCTGGCGGGAGGACAGGGAGGGCTGAGGGTGGGGACAGTGCTCAGCCCACTGCGAGGACAGGCTGGGTGCCCAGTGGCACCCAGAACAGCCCAAACTGGGGCTGGGAGACCCCCGAGTGCAGCTGGGAGGGGAGAAGGAGCTGGGCCAGCACCAGAACCCAGAGCAGGCCCAGGGGACCCCAGGGACACAGAGAGGGGTCCCCAACCAGGAGCTGTGCAGGGGGGGCACAGCTGACCCCAAAGGCCTGGATCCCTGGGGACAAGGGACACGGGGATGGAGCTGGGGGGATAGGGAGGACCCCGGAGTGCAGCCCCCAGCCTCTGTCTGGGGAGCAGGGGACAAGAGGGGGCCAGGCTGGGTGACAGCCATGGGGGGACATCCCCCCCAGCCGGGGTCATTGGAGCAGATTGGGGGGTCCCAGCTGCCCACCTGGGGGGGCCAGGCCGGTGCAGGGCCGGGGTCCCTCACAGGGGGTATTTACTGGGGGGGTGGGGGGTCAGGATGTGCCCCAAATGAGGGGGTCTGCGGGGGCAGAGGGGCCACCCCCACAAGGGGCCTGTGAGGAAACCACATCCCAACGCCACTTATTCACCCGGGGGGCGCTGCTAAACCCCCCCGCCCCCAATAACAAAGGGATATTTGGGGGGGGGTCAGGGTTACCACACCCTCAGTGAGGGGGAGCAGCCCCCAGATCCCCCCGGGTTTAGGGGGTGCAGAGGGGAGAAACTCCCTGGGAAGGGTTTGGGTTTCCCGGGCAGGGGGTGTGAAGGAATTCCCGGGCAGGGGGTCGGGAATTCCCGGGGCTGTGCACGGAGCTCCCTCCCCTCACACGGAGGCGGGGGCTGAGGGGTGTCCCGGTGCCGGAGCAGGGTGGGGGTCCCGGGGCCGGGCCGGGGTCGCGGTCGGGGGGCGGAGGGGGCGGGGGGTTCCTTTATTTACCGAAGTCCAGAAACTGCTTCATGGAGAGCGGCGACGGCGAGAACTTGCTGAAGTGCTCGATGTAGGTGGGGACGCCGGCCAGCGCCGCGCGCTTCCCGAGGCACCGCAGCAGCCGCATGGCCCCGCTGTCCCCTCAGTGTCCCCTCGTTGTCCCCTCAGGGTCCCCCCAGGGTCCCCTCAGCGCCCCTCAAGCCCCCGGGCCCAGCCCCGCCCCCGCCGCGCCGCGCGCAAACAACACACCCGCTGTCAATCAAAGAACCTCAGCCAATCAGCGCCCGTTATGCAGGAAACCCCGCCCATCCCCAGTGCCAATCCGGCTTCACCGCTGGGCACGCCTCGCTGTCAATCAGCGTGAGCCACGCCCCTCAGTGGAGTTAATGCTGCCCGTCCCGCTGTCAATCACCGTGAGACACGCCCCTCAATGGAGTTAATGCTGCCCGCCCCGCTGTCAATCACCGTGAGCCACGCCCCTCAATGGAGTTAATGCTGCCCGCCCCGCTGTCAATCAGCTCGCCCCTCGCGGCCAATCAGAGCCCGCACTGCTTTAGGCCCCGCCCATCCTGGAGCTAATCCCGCCCCTCGCTGACGCACCATCTCTGATTTGCATAACCGGGGCTCCCATCAGCCCCTCGGGGTGCCAGACCCCTTCCCGGGGTGTTTTTTGGGGGTTTGAGCCTTTCCCGAAGGTTTTGGGAGGTCTGAGCCCACCCCAAACCCAGCATTACCCCCCCATCACCCCCTGCGCCCCGGGTTCATCATCATCCCCCCACCCCCGTCCTCTTTTGCCCCAAAAGCCCCCAAACCCCAGCCCACCCCCCAACAAGCCGGCAGCCACGACACGCAGGGGACAGAGG
>NW_024507105.1:332598-340046 GCF_017590055.1 Onychostruthus taczanowskii | reverse complement strand
GGCGGGACAGGGACCCCCGGGGCCGGGGGGCGAGGGGCGGGGATGGGGGGGACACGGCTGCACCCCCCAAGGCAAAGCTGCGAGAACAGCAGGAGGGGTCTGGGGTCTGCAGGGGAGACCCCCGTGGGGTCTGAGGTCAGCAGGGGAGACCCCCGTGGGGTTTGGAGGGGGAGACCCCCGCGGGGTTTGGGGTGAGGAGGGGGTGCAGGAGGGAACGAGCTCCCCCCGGGGAAAGCAGAGGGGTCCCGCACCCATTGCCGAGGGGAGGGGGGCGAGCGTGTCCCGGCCTGCGGGGACGTGTCCCCAGGGGCCGGGCCGTGTCCCAGGGAGGCTGGGGACAAGGGACAAGGGACAAGGGACAGGGAGGCGGCGAGCGGAGTGTCTGCGGAGCGGGAGGAAGGCACTCGGTGAGGCCAGCAGCACTTCGGGGAGCGGGGGGGCACATTTGGGGGGTTGCCCCCACAAGCGTGCAAGGCACGAGCGTGCAAGAGCCCCCCGGGGGGGGCGGGGAGAGGCTGCGGGAGCCCCCCGGGAGAACCGGGAGGAGCTGCGGGAGGCCCCGGGAGAACCGGGAAGGGCTGCGGGAGCCCCCTGGGAGAACCGGGAGGGGCTGCGGGAGCCCCCCGGGAGGGGCGGGAGGGTCTGCAGGAGCCCCCCGGGCAAGCCGGGAGGAGCTGCGGGAACCCCCCGGGAGAACCGGGAGGGGCTGCGGGAGCCCCCCGGGAGAACCGGAAGGGGCTGCGGGAGCCCCCCGGGCAAACCGGGAAGGGCTGCGGGAGCCCCCTGGGAGAACCGGGAGGGGCTGCGGGAGCCCCCCGGGCGAACCGGGAGGAGCTGCGGGAGGCCCCCGGGAGAACCGGGAGGGGCTGCGGGAGCCCCCCGGGAGGGGCGGGAGGGGCTGCGGGAGCCCCCCGGGCAAACCGGGAGGGGCTGCGGGAGCCAAGGCCGGCGGCGGCCGCGTCCGAGGGAAAGGGGAAGGGGCAGGGGCAGGGGGAGATGCGCTTGTGCAAAGTCAGAGCCCCCCTGGCAGGGGCCCGGGCGGGGGGCTGGGGGTCAGTAGTACTTGTCCGGCTCCTGCCACTTGGTCACCCAGAGCTTCTTGCGGCGGCGGCGGGGCAGGAGCCCCCCGGGCTGGTAGCGCTGCTCCTGCCGGATCCGCACCGCGTGGTACTTGGGCATGATCCGGTAATAGCGGGTCCGCTGGAAAAAGTCACACTGCGAGGGGGACAGAGAGGGGACACGGCGTCAGTGAGGGGCCGGAGAGGGGTCGGCAGAGGGAGAGAGACCCCCGAGGCGGCGAAGAGCAGAGCAAAGGGAGCGGCGATCCTGGAGAGCCCGCGGAGCCCGCAGGGACCCTGCGGGACAGAGGAAGAGGAGAGGAGGCTGAAGAGGAGGAAGATGCCGCTGCAGCCCGGCCCCACGGGGCATTACCAGGCGGCGCCCGGGGGGGCACGGGGAGTGCCCCCCGTTAGTAGTCGTCCGTGAGCCGCTCGGTTTCCGACGGCTGGATCCTCATCTCCGCCTTCTGCCCCTTGGCCTCGTACATGGCCCGGGTGTTGGCCCGCCGGAAGAACCCGCACTGCAGGGAAGGGGACAGGGTCAGGGGGGTGGGACAGGGGCTGCGGGGGGGGTCCTGGGTACCCCCCCGGCAGGTGGGGGGAGCGGGGCAGGGAGATGCCCCACAGGGATGCTGTGGGGTGGGGGGGTCCTGCAGACCTGGGCTGGGGGGGGGTCCTGGGTACCCCCCCGGCAGGTGGGGGGAGCGGGGCAGGGAGATGCCCCACAGGGATGCTGTGGGGTGGGGGGGTCCTGCAGACCCAGCGACCCCTCCTGGGTAAAAGAGGGGGCTTCAAGCAGCTGGGGGTGCACCCAGGGGGGTCTGGGGGTCCCTGCAGCGCAGCCACAGGGAAGGAGGTCCAGCCCCGCTTTGGGTGCATGCCCCAAAGTGTTTTGCACCCCAAGACACGTTGGGAATGCCTCTGCTCCTCTTCCTCATGCCTCTCCAGCCAGGAATCTTCCTCCCGGGAGGGCACCTCCCACTTGGGGACACCTGCCACCCGCGGGGGACACCTTCCAGCTGAGGGGACAATCTTCCAGTCCCTTGCACCCCTCGCCGGGCAGGGAGGAGGTGGCCACGGGTGACACGAGCCCGTCGGGTCCCAGCGTGGCTCCTGCACCCCCTCCTCCCCGGGAAGGGGATTTGGGACCCCCCTCACCTTCCAGAGGAGGAGGATGATGAGCCCCAGCAGCAGCAGCCCCGCTGCCACCGACACCAGCACCAGCCAGAGCGCGATCTCGGCCGGCTGCTCCTCCTGCAGCTCCGAGTCCACGTCCACGGAGAACTGGGGGGGTGGGAAGGGCCTCGCTGGGGCTCGGGGCTCCAGCGGCCCAGTCCGGCCCAGTCTGTCCCAGTCCGGCCCAGTCTGTCCCAGTCTCGCCCAGTCCGGCCCAGTCCCGCCCAGTCCGGCCCAGTCCCGCCCAGTCTGCCCCACTCCCACCCAGTCTATCCCAGTCCGTCCCAGTGTGCCCCACTCCCGCCCAGTCTGTCCCAGTCCGGCCCAGTCCGGCCCAGTCTGTCCCAGTCCCGCCCAGTCCGGCCCAGTCCGGCCCAGTCCCGCCCAGTCTGCCCCACTCCCACCCAGTCTATGCCAGTCCCTCCCAGTCTGTCCCAGTCCTGCCCAGTCTGTTCCAGTCCGGCCCAGTCTGTCCCAGTCCCGCCCAGTCCGGCCCAGTCCTGCCCAGTCTGTTCCAGTCCGGCCCAGTCTGTCCCAGTCCGGCCCAGTCCGGCTCACCCGCACCGTGTGGTTCCTCATGCTGATGGTGGGCACCTGCGAGCGCAGGAACAGTGTGGCCGTGCCCGCCACCTTCACACGGTCAAAGTCCCGGAACTCCTGGGGACAGGGGGACACGGCTGAGGGACAGGGACGGCACGGCACGCACAGAGCACGGCACGTGGATGATGATGGGGACACGGATGATGGGGACACGGATGATGGGGACATGGATGATGGGGACATGGATGACAAGGACATGGATGATGGGGACACGGACGACAAGGACATGGATGATGGGGACACAGATGATGGGGACATGGATGATGGGGACATGGGGGACATGGATGATGGGGACATGGACGACAAGGACATGGATGATGGGGACACAGATGATGGGGACATGGATGATGGGGACATGGACGACAAGGACATGGATGATGGGGACATGAATGATGAGGACATGGATGATGGGGACACGGATGATGAGGACATGGGGGACATGGATGATGGGGACACATGATGAGGACACGGATGACAAGGACATGGATGATGGGGATATGGACGACAAGGACATAGATGATGAGGACAGGGATGATGGGGACACAGTCCCAAATCCGCTTCCTCCCCCGTTCCCAAATCCTCCTTCCTCCCGCATTCCCAAATCCGCTTCCTTTCCCGTTCCCAAATCCGCCTTCCTCCCGCATTCCCAAATCCACCTCCCTCCCCCGTTCCCAAATCCGCCTCCCTCCCCCGTTCCCAAATCCGCCTCCCTCCCCCGTTCCCAAATCCGCCTTCCTCCCCCGTTCCCAAATCCGCCTCCCCCCGGCGCCGGCCACGCCCAGCTCACCTGGAAGTCGAAGGTGAGGGGGCTGCCCACGTCCTGCTCCTGTTTCATGGCCGACTCGCCCACCACGGTCCCGCTGAAGTAGGACTGGATGTGGGAGGAGGCTCTGGGAACGGGAACGGTGTCAGGGGCACAGGGGACATCCCACTGCTGCCCAGTCCTGGGACACGGAGGGCTGGCACAGCCAGACTCGGGTGGGGGGATGGAGGGGACACAGAGGGGTCCAGGGGACACAGAGAGAGTGGTCAGGGGCACAGGGGACATCCCACTGCTGCCCAGTCCTGGGACACGGAGGGCTGGCACAGCCAGACTCGGGTGGATGGAGGGGACACAGGGGGGTCCAGGGGACAGAGATAGAGTAGAGGGGACACAGAGGGATGCAGGGGACAGAGAGGGGGTGGAGAGGACACAGAGGGGTCCAGGGGACACAGAGAGAGTGGAGGGGACACAGAGGGATGCAGGGGACACAGAGAGGTGGAGGGGACACAGAGAGGGTGGAGAGGACACAGAGAGGGTGCAGGGGACACAAAGAGGGTGGAGAGGACACAGAGGGGGTCCAGGGGACACAGAGAGGGTGGAGGGGACACAGAGGGGTGCAGGGGACACAGAGGGGGTGCAGGGGACACAGAGGGGGTGCAGGGGACACAGAGGGGTCCAGGGGACACAGAGGGGGTGCAGGGGACTCTCACATGCTCAGCGAGGACTGGATGCTGTAATCCACCAGCAGCTTGGCCAGCACGGGCTGCAGATCCTCCTGGGTGCTCTGCCTGCCGGGACACCGGGATGGGGCACCGGGATCGGCACCTCCCCGGTCCCACCGGGACCATCCCCGCCCCCGTCCCGCCCCTCCCACTCACGTGGACAGGTCCAGCCACACCGCCACCTCCCGCGTGTCCAGCATGATCCCGATGGCTTCGAAGGTGATGGTCAGCTCAGCCTGCACACGGGGGCACAGGGAGCAGCTCAGCCCTGCTGAGCCCCCCAGGAAGGGCCGGGGGGCAGCTGGGGGGCAGCTGGGGGCAGCTGGGGGCAGCTGGGGGACAGCTGGGGGGCAGCTCTCACCCTCTGGTTCCTCTTGAAAGGGTTCCCCAGCTCGCACAGCACCGTGTCCCCGAAGGTGCAGGCTCCGCTCTGGGGAGGACAAGAGGGTCAGGATCCTCCTGGCCGAGCCCAGCTGCTCCCGGTGGGACTCGGGGCCCCGGGTGCCCCCCGTACCGGGCGGACGGAGGAGGGCAGCAGGCTGGGGGGCACGGTGACGTTCAGCAGGGCCTCGTGGGCGTCCTCGCCGTTCCAGGGCGCCGTGGGGACGTTGGTGATGTTGATGCTCAGGTGCAGCTTGCGCACGTCCCGGCTGTACTGCAGCACCTGCGTGCCGTTCACCCTGCGCGCACAGCGGGGTCAGCCGTGGCACAGGGACACACCGTGGCACAGGGACACAACGTGGTACAGGGACATCCCGTGGTACAGGGACATCCCGTGGTACAGGGACACCCCTTGGCACAGGGACACATCATGGCACAGGGACACAACGTGGCACAGGGGCTCCAGTGGCACAGGGACACATCGTGGTATAGGGACACCCCATGGCACAGGGACACAGGGTAGTACAGGGACATCCCATGGCACAGGGACCCCCCGTGGCACAGGGACACAACATGGCACAGGGGCTCCAGTGGCACAGGGACACATCGTGGTATAGGGACACCCCATGGCACAGGGACACAGGGTAGTACAGGGACATCCCATGGCACAGGGACCCCCCGTGGCACAGGGACACAACATGGCACAGGGGCTCCAGTGGCACAGGGACACATCGTGGTATAGGGACACCCCATGGCACAGGGACACAGGGTGGTACAGGGACATCCCATGGCACAGGGACACAATGTGGCACAGGGACACCCCATGGCACAGGGACACATGGTGGCACAGGGACATCCCATGGCACAGGGACACCCCGTGGCACAGGGACACAACATGGCACAGGGACACCCCGTGGCACAGGGACACAGAGTGGCACAGGGACATCCCATGGCACAGGGACATCCCGTGGCACAGGGACACCCCCGGGGGGATGAGGGGACACGCAGGGCCCTGCTGTCACCTGGGCAGCGGCTGGTTCTGCTCGGTGACGAAGCTGCTCCGCAGCTGGAGGTTGCTGTAGCACTGGTTGTCGGAGCCACATTCCTTCTGGAACTCGATCTGCAGGGACAGGGATGTCCCCTGAGTCACTGCCACCCCCGGGGCACCCCAGCGTGTCCCCCCGCCCGGCTCACCTTGGTCTCGTTCTCGTGGGACTGGTCCTGGTTGAGGACGGGGAAGGCGTCCAGGGAGTGGGGGCCCAGCTGGAAGGTTCTGGGCCTCTCCAGCAGGGAGTAGTTCATGGAGAGCACGATGGGGTGCAGCTTGTCCCGGACGTTGTCCTGCGGGGTGGGAACCACACACAGATCCTGCCTGGACCCAAAGGCAGCTCCAGCCACGGCTGGGGTCCCCCTCTGCTGCTGCCAGCCCAGTGAGAGACCCCAGAGAGTGATATGGATGGATGATGGATGATGGATGGATGGATGGATGGATGGATGGATGGATGGATGGATGATGGATGGATGATGGATGGATGGATGGAGGGATGGATGGAGGGAAGGAGGGACGAAAGGAGGGATGTATGGATGGAAGATGGAGGGAAGGACACTCACCAGCAGCAGGAGCTCCTGGGACTGGCAGCGGGTGTCGGGCATGGAGAAGTCCCCGGTGTAGGTGGCAGACTGGGACCCCGAGAACCTGACCCTGGGCGGGTGCCGGTCCTTGTCGGCCTCCAGCGTGTACTGCAGGGCTGGGGGACAGCACCAGTTGTCCAACACCCCCCACAACGTGTCCCCATGTCCCCCCAGCACCCCCCACTCACTGATCCTCTCGCTGTAGTTGGGGTCCCCCGCGCTCTGGTTGTAGGAGAAGCACAGGGTCACCGTCATGCTGGGGGGACAAAGGGGCTGTGAGCCGAGCCAGGGGTGCCACCAGCAGCCACGGGGACACTGGGGACACCTGGGACTCACCAGGATTTGGGCGTGCACTGGGCAGGGTCCACCTTGCTGGGGGTCACCGTGAAGGTCTTGTCCAGGATGTTGATCACGGGCCGGGCTCTGGGCAGGAATTGGGCTGGGCTGAGCCCCCCTGCTCCGTGCCCACCCCAAGGGTGGCAGCGGTGGCAGGACACCTGTCCCCTGTCCCCATGGCTGTACCTGAGCAGCACGACTCTCTCGCTCAGGCTGCCCACCAGCAGGTCCGGGTAGGAATTCCCGTCCATGTCCAGCCCCCCGCTCAGCGAGTACCCGAAGGTTTTTATCTTGGTGGGGCCCAGCTCTGCCCCGCTGATCACCTGCATTTGGGGGGCAGGGGGGTCTCACCCAGTACCCTGGAGTGGGGGTCTCACCCAGTGCCTTGGAGTGGGGGTCTCGGGGGGTGTCCAAAGGCCGGATCCTGGGGAGGGGTCCAGGCCCTGGCTCGGGGCTCCCCGGGGCCGTTACCTGCCGGGGTCGGTCCCGCAGCCCCTGGGCGCTGCTGTGGTAGATGTAGACCTTGCCAGGCCCCTCGAAAGGAGCCCCCACGGCGATATCTGGGGGCACAAGAGCAGGGTCAGCCCCCCAGGGCCCTCCCTGGGACCCCAAACTCCAGCCCCAGCCCCAGCCAGGCAGCCCTGGCCATGTCTGGGGTCCCCCCTTCCTGCGAGACCCCACAAACTCAGCACAGGAGACAGAAGGAATAACGGGACAATCAGGACCTCCAACCTATCCCCATCTCCTCCTCTTCACCCCACACCTCTCCAAAGACCCCCC
>NW_024507105.1:323066-331574 GCF_017590055.1 Onychostruthus taczanowskii | reverse complement strand
GGAGCTACAGGATGTCCCAGGTGAGACCCCCACCCATAGGAGCTACAGGATGTCCCAGGTGAGACCCCCACCCATGGGAACTACAGGATGTCCCAGGTGAGACCCCCACCCATAGGAGCTACAGGATGTCCCAGGTGAGACCCCCACCCCTGAGAGCTGCAGGATATCCCAGGTGAGACCCCCACCCATGGGAACTTCGGGGTCCAAGCCCACCTAAGCTTCAGGACATCCTAAGCCCCCCCACCCTCAGGAGCTGACAGACCCCAGCCCAAGTGACCTCTAGGTGAGCCCCAGGTGAGCCGGGGGGGTCGTGGCCCCTCACCCGTCGTTGTTGAGGTCGGCCAGGGCGAGGGCGCTGCCGAAGTAGGAGCCGACCTGCGGCCCGGGGAGCAGCAGGCTCCGGTTCAGCGTCTGCCGGGCGCCGCGGCTCAGCAGCAGCACGGCTCCGGTGTGCCGGTACCGCGGCGCGCCCGTCACCACGGTCACCGCGTCCCGCTGCAGCACCGCGCTGCCCACCTCGGCCGTGTACCCTGCGGGGGCCGCGTCAGGGAGGGCACGGGGACCCCCGAGACCCCCTCGTGTCCCCCCCACCCGCCGAGGCCCCGCATCCCGTCCTGGGTCCCTCCAGCCCCGGGTATCTCGGGGGGAGCACTGGGAACTGCTCACACCCTCCTTAAGTGTCCCTAAGTGTCTCTAAGTGTCCCTAAGTGTCCCCACGTGTCCCTCGTGCCTTTAACATCCACACCCAAAACTCACAGCCCGCAAAGCTCCTCCTCAGCCCTTCTCCCTCCATATACCCGATGTCACCCCAATGTCACCACTGCCCCCCGGTCTCACCGTCCCAGGGGGGTCTTCAAGCCTCCCTGGGCCCCCCACCCCCCTAAATCCGTCCCCTCCAAACCTCCTCCTCCTCGCCCCCAACCCCCCCGGGGCTCCCCCCACCTATGTAGGTGTTGCCGTTCCTCTTGTTGGGGTAGGAGAAGTCGTGCAGGTCCCATGTCTCCCTCTGCAGCATGTAATCCGTGCCTGGAGCGGGGAGGGGGGGTCACCTCAGCACTGGGGGGTCCCACGGGGGCGCGGGCACCTCGGGGTCCCACGGGGGCACAGGGACCTCAGCATCCCATGGGGGTGCGGGCACCTCGGGGTCCCACGGGGGCGCGGGCACCTCGGGGTCCCTGGGGGGCACAGGGACCTCAGGGTCCCACGGGGGTGCGGGCACCTCGGGGTCCCACAGGGGCACGAGCACCTCGGGGTCCCAGGGGGCACGGGCACCTCGGGGTCCCACGGGGGCACGAGCACCTCGGGGTCCCACGGGGGTGCGGGCACCTCGGGGTCCTACAGGGGTGCAGGCACCTCGGGGTCCCACTGGGACACGGGCACCTCGGGGTCCCACGGGGGCACAAACCCCCTGTGAAGGAAGTGTCCCCAAAGGTAAGGGGAACCCCCAGGAGAAGGGGTGACCCCAGGGGTGGCAGGTCCCCTCCCAGGACCCTCACCCTGCCAGTTGTAGGCGCCGGGCGCCCCGAAGTAGATGATGTTGGCGCCGAAGCCGGCGCTGGTGCCCATCTGGCACATGCCGGTCTCGTCGGTGTCGGTGTTGGCGTTGCACATCTCGTTGTGGTACGTCTGCCACTCGTCAGCCAGGTCCAGGCGCAGGTCGTTGCCCCGCACGTAGCAGCGGCCAACCATGCGGCGCTGCGCCTCCGCCCCCGACCACAGCACCCGCGTGTAGCGGTGGGCACAGGCCTGGCACAGGGACAGGGACAGCTCAGGGACAGCTCAGGGACAGCCCAGGGACAGCCACAGCACCCGCGTGTAGCGGTGGGCACAGGCCTGGGGACAGCAGGGACAGCTCAGGGACAGCCCAGGGACAGCCACAGCACCCGTGTGTAGCGGTGGGCACAGGCCTGGCACAGGGACAGGGACAGCTCAGGGACAGCCCAGGAACAGCCCAGGGACAGCCCAGGGACAGCCACAGCACCCGCGTGTAGCGGTGGGCACAGGCCTGGGGACAGCAGGGACACTGAGGTTCAGGGGACACCCCTAAAGGTGTGGGGACACCCCAAGGGTGTGTGTGTGTAAAGAACCAGGATCTGGGTGTGCAAGGATCCGGGATCTCGGTGTGTAAGGAGCTGGGTGTGCAAGGATCCGGGATCTGGGCGTGTAAGGAGCTGGGTGTGTAAGGATCTGGGGTCTGGGTAAGGATCTGGGTGTGCAAGGATCTGGGGTTTGGGAGTGTAAGGATCTGGGTGTGCAAGGATCTGGGTGTGTAAGGATCTAGGTGTGTAAGGATCTGGGGTCTGGGAGTGTAAGGATCTGGGAGTGTAAGGATCTGGGTGTGCAAGGATCTGGGTGTGCAATGATCTGGGTGTGCAAAGCGGATCTGGGGTCTGGGAGTGTAAGGATCTGGGAGTGTAAGGATCTGGGTGTGGAAGGATCTGGGTGTGCAAAGCCCGCGGTGCCCCCGACTCACCAGGACCCTCCCCGGTGGCTGCCGCTGGCTGGCCACTGTCACCCCCAGCCACATGTCCTCGATGATGGCCTTGTCCGGCTCATCTGCGGGGGAACAGCCGGCCTGAGAGGGGGTCCCCGCTCCTGGGGGGGTTTTGGGGTGGTCACACACCCCGGGGGGGAGTCACCCACCCTTGAGCTCGATGGGCAGGCGCTGGCAGTCGCGGGTGGTGGCACTCAGGGGACAGGCGTACACGGCGCCCGTCCGTGTCCCGTTCACCGGCTCCGCGTCCTGGGGGGCCCCCACCAGCAGCCTGGGGGGCACAAAGGGGGCACGTGGGTGGGTAGGTCCAGCCCCCCAAACCCCTCCAACTCATTTTGGTGGGCACCCTGGGGAGGGGACACCTGGGGGACAGCGGAGCTGCTTCCCCAGAGTTTGTCACACCCTGACACCCCCAAATAACGGGGTCAGCCTCATCTCCAGAGCTGGAAGGGGACACAGGGACCCCGAATGGCCTCAGGGACAGACTGACAGAGTCATTGCTCCCCCCATTCCTTCCCAGACCCCTTCCCATGGCTGAGCCCCCATCCCTGTGCATGAGGGTGGGAAGAGGGGTCACAGTGACCCCCCCCAACCCTCGCTGCGCTGGCGGGGAAAACAAGAGGGAGGGGCTGCTCTGAACACCGCGTCCGTGTAAACACCCCCGGCCCCCCCGGCCGGGCTTTGATCCCTCCGCAGCCCCGGCAGCTGCGGCGTGTCCGGCCGACAGCGCCGAGCGGTGTGCCAGGGAATGCGGGACAGCAGGGACAGAGCCCCGGGAGCGGGGAGGGGGGACAGACACCCTCGTGTGGGACGGACACCCCTCGTGTGGGGTGGACACCCCTCATCCAGGATGGACACCCCTCGTGTGGGATGGACACCCCTCATCCCAGACAGACACCCCTCGTGTGGGATGGACACCCCTCATCCCAGACAGACACCCCTCGTGTGGGACGGACACCCCTTGTGTGGGATGGACGCCCCTCGTGTGGGACAGACACCCCTCATTCGGGATGGACACCCCTCATTGAGGACAGACACCCCTCCTCCAGGACAAGACACCCTTCATCCAGGACAGACACCCCTCGTGTGGGATGGACACCCCTCATCCCAGACAGACACCCCTCATGTGGGATGGACACCCCTCATCCAGGACAGACACGCCCCCATCCCAGACAAACACCCCTCATGTGGGATGGACACCCCTCATCCCAGACAAACACCCCTCATGTGGGATGGACACCCCTCATCCAGGACAGACACCCCTCAGGCCGGACAGACACCCCTCGTGTGGGATGGACACCCCTCAGCCTGGACAAACACCCCTCATCCCGGACAGACACCCCTCAGGCCGGAGGGGCTCGGGCAGCACGGGGCTGTCCCAGGACAGGCAGCACCTCCCAGGGGTGACCTCCCCCAGGAAGGGCAGTGCCATGGGGGACATTGGCATTCCGGGCTGGATGTGCCTCCGGCACCTTCAGGTGATGCTGAAGGGACCCCCCACCCCAAAGGAAGATGCCGGGGACCCCAAGGAAGGTCCTAAGCCCTGGCAGGGGAGCTGGCACGGCCGCAGGGCTCCGGAAGGGCCAGCCTTTCCGCCGGGAAGTCCTTCGGGAGCGCCGGGACAATGGCGTGGAGGTGGCCGGGCTGGGGGAGGAAGTGCCTCCCTCTGGCAGGCGGGACACGGGGGGACACAGCACCCAGGACACAGGGGGACACAGCGCCCAGGACACGGGGGGACATGGCACCCAGGATATGGGGGGACACAGCACCCAGGATATGGAGGGGACACAGCACCCAGGACACGAGGGGACACAGCACCCAGGACATGGAGGTGACACGGCACCCAGGACATGGAGGAGACACAGCACCCAGGACACGGGGGGACACGGCAGGACATGGCACCCAGGATACGGCACCCAGGACATGGAGGTGACACTGCACTCAGGACATGGCACTCAGGACACAGCACCCAGGACACGGCACCCAGGATACAGCACCCAGGACATGAAGGGGACATGTCACACAGGACATGGCACAGAGGACACAGAAGGGACACGGCACCCACAGCTGCTCACAGGGCAACGAGCTGGCCAGTGCTCAGCAGGGCCATCAGCGAGGACAGACCAAGTGCTGCTGTCCCCATTGTCCCCATCCCAGCGAGGACAGACCAAGTGCCGCTGTCCCCATCCCAGCGAGGACAGACCAAGCGCCGCTGTCCCCATCCCAGCGAGGACAGACCAAGTGCCGCTGTCCCCAGCCCAGCAAGGACAGACCAAGTGCCGCTGTCCCTCATTGTCCCCATCCCAGCGAGGACAGGCCGAGCGCCGCTGTCCCCGCGGCAGCGCCCGCGGGCAGGGAGCGCCGGCAAGCCGAGCAATGCGGGGCCGACAGCCGGGCACGTCCGGGCGGGCCGGGCGCTGACTCAAAGCCCAGGCGCAGGAGGAATGCGGGGCCCCGGGCAGCCCCCGCCCCGGCACGCCGGGACCCCCCCGGGGCGGCTGAGTCAGCCCGGGGCTGCAGGTGGGGGGGGCCCTCTTACCTGGGGGGGGAAGTGACTCAGGACAGCTGCCGTGACTCAGAGCTGGGGGGGTCCTGCCCCCAGCGGGACCTGCAGCCCCGGGGGTGCCCCCAGGCTCCCCCGGTGGTCCCGGCTCAGCCGGACCCCGCCGTCCCCGCGGGTCCCGGGGGGCGGGAGCCCACCCAAGGCAAGCAGCTCCGGCATGCCGCTGCCTCCAGCCAAGATTCCCGGCACGGCACGGCACGGCACGGCAGCCCACCCGCAGCTCCGCTCCTGGGAAAGGGGGAGTGCGGGACCTTCCCGAGCACGGGGCGGGGGGGCACCCAGGGGCGGCCCCCACCCGGCCGTGAGGCTTCCCGGGGATCCCGGGGGAGCGGAGCTGGGATTCTGGGGGTCCGGGAGCAGTTTGTGGCACTGGTCCCAGCGGGCCGGGGGGACGGGGAGCTGCGGTTGTGCTGGAGATGGCCAGAACGGCACGAGGGGGAGGCCGGGACGGGAGGGAAGCAGGAATGTGAGGCCGTGCTCCGTCCTAATCCGCCCTGGCAAGCGCGGGGGGGGCTGGATGGAAGCGCGGGGGGGCTCCCTGCCAGCGCTGGCTCAGCTGGGAGGGGGGGCCGTGGGAGGGTCCGGGCACCAGGACCCCAAACTGCGGCCCCTCCCTGGGGTGGGAGAAGCGAGGATGGCAGAGAATCCCACCCGGGCACCTCAGCACGGAACAGGGGGGTCGTACAACCCCCCCCCAGCCGCGGAGCCCCCTCCCCAGGGAGCAGCTGGGCAGCGAGGGAAGCTCCTCACCCATCTCCCACCACGCTCCGGGGGTGAGGGAGCCGGGAGGGGAGGAACGGGCGGGGGGGGGGACCCGGCCCGCCCCCAGGGCTCTGTGTTTGCCAGGGGGGTCCCTGGGCACGGAAATCCAGCGGGGAAGGGGCCAGGAGAGGGGGAACGGCTCCTGGAGGGATGGATGGATGGATGGATGGATGGATGGATGGATGGATGGACGGACGGACAGACGGCCCCACATCCGTCCCCCTCCTCCTGCCCAGCAGCCGCAGCCCCGCAGGACCCCGGCGGATTCGGGCCAAGGCAGGGGGAGCTCAGCCAGCTCCAGCAATCCGCAAAAGCCCGGCCGGGGGGAGGGAAAGCCGGGAACGCAGCCAGGAGAGCGCTGCTCTCCTCAGCAGCCAGCTGCAATCAGGGAGACCCCCAAGCAGAGCCCCAATTCCCACAGGGCTGCAGATGTGGGTGCTGCCTCCCCTCTGCCTGCAGAGTTTGAGGGGGGGGATCTTCAGCTTTCCTAGGGATCAGCCGTGCCTCAGTTTCCCCAGGTGACCCAGGGAGCTCCAAACCCACCTGGGCCGGGCTGAGCGGCTCCCGGTGGGAGCGGCCGGACGAGGGCGGCCCGCGGAGCTCGGTAGTCTCGGGAGCGCTGATAAGAGCCTCACCTGGCCGGGGAGGAGCGAGCAAATAAACCTTTGCTTGGGCACAGCTCCGCGGGGCTGGAACGGAACGGAACGGAACGGGGGGGGGGGCTCCGGCATCGCCCCGGCCCCGCCCGGGAATTCGGGAGTGCCGGCGCTGCCCCGGAGCGCCCCTCCGGTCCCACCGCCGTCCCGACAGCCGGGGCAGGAGCCAGCCCCCCCCCAAAAAAATCACGGGACACCCCCTCCCGAGCGGCAGACCGGCGTGACGGTGGCAGGAAATGTCCCTTTCCTGTCCCCACCCTGCACCTGCGGGCAGAGGGCACGGCAGCCTCCACCGGCACCGGGGCGCGGCTGCGACCCCCGGGGGGCTCCGGAGCCCCCCAGCGCCGGCCCGAGCTGAGCCCCGCTCCCCCGGGATGGACAGGACCCCCCCGCGCTGCTCCCGGCCCCGCCGAGGGAACGGGCGGCGGAGGCTCCGGGGGCCGGGCCGCGAATGCCCCGGGGGGGTTCTGGCTCCGGAGCCGGCGGAGCCTCCGCTCCCCGCCGGGACCGCGCTGGGACACGCCGGGACACGTGGCGCAGGTGCGGGGGTGGCACGTCCCTGTCACAGCCCCCCCGAACCCCCCCGGGGCCGTTGCCGGGAAGACACGAACGGATCAGTCCCGGTGCCGGCCGCGACCCCCGCCCGGTGCCCCCCCGGTGGCTGCTCCGGTGGCACCGGAGCGGGCAGGGCCCGGCCGCGGGGGGGACCTGAGTGTCCCCCCGGGCACGGGGGGGGTCCCGCAGCCCCCGGAGCTCCGCAGGGAGCGGCAGCGGCTCCTCATCCCACGGCCCCGAATGCATCCCTGGAATGCGGAGCGGCACATGCCGGGCCCCGGCAGCTGCTGCCCGCCGCCCCCCTCCCCCGGGAAAAACGGGACCCCCGGGGGTCTCCGAGGAGCCCCCCGCAGGCGGGGAAGGTGATCCAGCAAAAAGCCGTGCCCTTGAGGCGGACAAAGGCAGCCCAGCCCTGCGGCGGAGCCTTCTCCCGGCACGGACGGGAATTCCCGGCCGGGAGGCACCGGGCACCGGGAGCGGGGGGACGGCGGGGGACACGGCGAGTGACAGCGGCGGGACGGCACGGGGACCGCTCCGGCTGAAAAGGGCTTTTGTTGGAGCTGTGCCCGGCAGCGGCAGCCACAGCCCAACAGGTTCCCGGGCACCGGCGGCACCGGGGGGGCGCGGGGGGCTCCGCCGCAGCCCCGCTGGGGGTCGGCGCCGGCCGGGACCGCTCCGCTGGGGAGGAATCCCCCCCTCAGAGGGGTTCTGAGACCACCCGGGGGGACAGGGGGTGTCCCCGCGCTGCTGCCAGCCCCCCCCCCCCCGGTGTCACCGGGACCCCCGCAGCAGGCGGGGAGTGAGGAGGGGGCTCGGGGAGGGACCCCCAGCGATGGGACCCCCGCCAATACCGGGGTGTGGAAAAGAGCGGGGGCGTCCCACGAGCGGGGGACCCCCCCCCAGGAGCAACTGCGGAGCGCGGACCCCCCCTCAGCCGGGCTCTGGGCCACCCCCCAAACGTGGAGCCCCCTCCCCCCCCCGGGGACCCTCCCGGCTCTGCCCCACCCCACGGGGGATCCGCACCCCGCGGGGAGCACTCAGAACGCCTCCGCCCCCCACGGCAGACCCCCCCCTTCACGGGGGCGCCTGTGAAGGGGGGGGTCTTTACCTGTGTAAAGCGCTGTCTCACTCTCCTCCGCCTCACGGGGGTCCCATGCACCGGAGACCCCCCCCCGATCCTCCCGGGGACCCCCCGCACCCCCACGGGGGACCCCTCCCCGTTCTCCCCCGTGCCAACCCCCCCCTCTCAGGTGAGCCTCCCCTCGCTCTCCCGCTCCGCACGGGGGTCGCGCTCACAGGCTCCGCTCCCGCCGCTCCGTCTCCCGGTGCAGCGCTACCGAGAAGCCGAACAAGGCTCCGGCGGGGCCCTCCTTGAGCACGGGGAAGGTGCGGTCCAGGTTGAAAGCGGCGGCGGCACCGAGCAGCACCGGGCCGAGCCCGAGCAGCACCGGGCCGAGCCCGAGCCGCAGCCCCGGCAG
>NW_024507105.1:322312-323051 GCF_017590055.1 Onychostruthus taczanowskii | reverse complement strand
CAGCCGGCGGCGCCGCGCCATGTCCCGCACCGGCCGCCGTACCCTCCCCGCGCCCCACCGGGACCGGTGCGCGCGGGAGGGGGCGGGGCCGGGCGGGGCAGGGGCGGGACCTCGGGGCTTCCGGACACGCCCCTTAAAGGGGCCGCGCACCGCGCCGCGCGTACCTGCGTGCGCAGGTGAGGGAGGGGCCGCCGCACCTGGGGAGGTTCGAAACCCCCCCCACAATGGCAGGAGGGACCCCGAGAGCGGCACCGGGACAGCCCCGCCCCCGCGGGGACAGGGAGGGGACGCCGCGGTGGCCTTGGGGACATGGCAGCATCGCCGCTTCCCTGCCGGGGGTGGCGGTCGTGGCTGTCACCGTGCCGACCCCGGCAAAGGTCACCGGGAGCCACCGCGCCGCTCCCACCGTGCCGGGAAATCCGGGCTCGGGGGGGCTGCAGGATGTCCGGTGTCCCCCGCCCCGTGTCCCCGCGCCCCTGGGCCGTGTCACCGCCACTGGAAAGAGTGACGGCAGCAGGGACATCGCGGCGGCCGGCCCTGGCACAGGGACCTCCTTGTCCCCATTCCCTGTCCCCCTCCCCTGTCCCCATTCCTTGTCCCCTGTTCCCATCTCCTGTCCCCTGTCCCCACGCCCGGCCCCGCCCCTCGCGCCCTCGGTGACACCGATGACGTCACCCCGCGGTGTCATTGCCCGCAAAGGCCACGAGGTGACGCCATTGACCCAAAGATGCTCGGGTTG
>NW_024507105.1:274810-322265 GCF_017590055.1 Onychostruthus taczanowskii | reverse complement strand
GGGACCCCCCAAACCCAACCCCCGCGGCTGTGCCGGGGCTGGGGGGACACGCGGGGACTCCCGGGGAGACTGCCGGGCTGAGGGACCCCCCAGGGGGTCGTAAGGGGGCGTGGGGGGCACCCCCAGCCCTGTGGGGGATACTCGGGGGGGTCCTGACCGGACCCTGTGCTCAGCCCTGCCCGTGGGACCCCCCCCCAGAGACCCCCGGGTGCCCCAGAACAGCGACTTCTGTCCCCCGCCGTGCCCCGGCTCCCCCAAACTGCGCCCCCAGCCCCTCCCCACCCCTCAGCTCCGGGATTTGGGGTTCCACGGGAGCCAGCCCGGCCCGGCAGCCCCAGAGCTCCCAGTTCCAGACTGGTCGGGGACTGGCCGGACCCGCTCCCCCTCCAGCCCCGCTCCCCCGCTGCCCTCCCCGGCCTCCAGCTCCACAACCGGCTTTTCCTGCCGCGGAGCCGCTCCCGGCGGGGCCCAGCCCTGGCGACAGCCCGGCTGGAGGGCGACAGCCAGCCTGGGGACCTGCGGATGTCCCAGCGGCTCCCGGGGACCCTGGGAACCTCGCAGGGAATCCCGGCGCAGCTCGCAGGGCTGGGCTGGGCCGCTGGCGGACACTTCTGTCCCCTCGGAATGGATTCCTGTAGTCCCCAGCCGCAGTTCCCACGTGGGAAGCGAGGCCGAGCCGTTCCCCCGGCTCCGGGTCGTGCTCGGCTCCTGCAGAGCCTCCTGCTCCCCTCGGGCATTCGTCCCTGTTCTCTTCACTTTTGCCTATCTGCTGCTATCATTTCCATTCCTTTCTGTTTCTATTTCTATGATTTCTGTTTCTGTCCTTTCCCTGTTCTTGCTCTTATTCCTATTCCCATTTATTCTTATTGCTGCTTCTAATCCTATTCCTACTCATATTCCTGTTCTTATTCCTCTTCCTGTGCATTCCTATTCCTATTTATCTGTGCTCCTATTCCTACTCCTACCTATCTCTATTTATTCCTATTAGTATTCCTATCCTATTACTATACCTATTCCTGTTCTCACTCCTATTCCCATCTTCCCATTCCTGCTCCTTTCCCATTCCCCATTTTTCTCTCTCTTCCCCCTTGGCCTTCCTATTCCCATCTTCCCATTCCTGCTCCTTTCCCATTCCCCATTTTTCTCTCTTCCCCCTCGGCCCAGACGGTACCGGCGGTGCCGGGACTCGAATCCTTGGCCCGGCGGTACCGGCGGTGCCGGGACTCGAATCCTTGGCCCGGCGGTACCGGCGGTGCCGGGACTCGAACCCTTGGCCCGGCCGGTACCGGCGGTGCCGGGACTCCAACCCTTGGCCCGGACGGTACCGGCGGTGCCGGGACTCGAACCCTTGGCACGGACGGTACCGGCGGTGCCGGGACTCGAACCCGCGGCCCCCGGGGCGCGGCGCAGTTCCCGCCGTGGCCGCCAGGCGGAGCCGTTGCCCCGCGCCGCGGACGGGCCGGGGGGACCCGGGGGGACAATGGGGGGGGGGACACACCACACACAGGGGACAGGAGGGGACACACAGGGGACAGGAGGGGACAGCCCCGCCCGGGTCACCGATCCAGCCCCCCGGTTCCTGTCAGGGGAAGTTCCTGCCCGCAGAAGCAGAGACCCCTCCCCAAAAAACAACCCCTCCCCCCCTTGCAAAGCCCCCCCTTCCCGCGGCTGGGGGCCGTGGGGACAGCCCGGCGGGTGGCCGGGGGGACACCAGGGCTGGCCCGCGACCCCCGGCTGGGTCACGCTGCTGGGGGTCCTTGGGGCAGCACAGGGATCACGGCTCTGAGTGGGGCATACACCCCCGGGGGTGTCCCCCCAAAATCGGGGCTTGTCACCGCCTCCGGGTGCCCCCAGCGCGGGGGGAGCGTGGCAGGGTGGGGGGTACGGGAGGATCCTCTGGGGGGGCTCTGCCTTGGGGGTGGTGTTGGACTGGGGGACGCTGCTGGGAGTGGGTGGGAGCAGGGGAGAAATGGGGGGGCCATAAACAAACCCCTAAAACCCCCAGCCCCCAGCACGGATCCATCCCAGTCCCAAACCCCAACCCCCCTTCCCTGCCCCACAACAAACTCTATAAACAATCCTGAAAAAAATCCCTCCAAGAGCCCCAAACTCCCCTTGTAAACATCCCCGTCCCCCCGCAGTGTCTCCTGTGTCCCCAGGACCCCCCTCCTGCAGACAGGAGACCCTGCACACTTTATTTATTCCCTCACCCTCCTTCACCCACTCTTTGTTGTTTCTTGAGAGAGAGAAAGAAGAAAAAAAAAAAAGAGAAAAAAAAAGGGAGAGAGAGAGAGAAGAAAAAAAAAAAAAACCCACACAGGAGGAGGCAGGAGCCTATTTTGCCTCCCAGGCAATATTTCTGGAGCCAATCGGAATGCGCACCCACCCTGCCCTGCTCCCTAATTAAAGGCTTTAAGCAGGCGGCCGGGGCCGGAGGTTTGGGCACAGTCTCTCGGTGGCTCCTCTCGAAGCAGCCGCGGCTCCGGCTCCGCTCGGGGCGCTCCAGGCCGCGGCAGCCGCCAGGTTGGGGGGTCCCGGGCGCGGGCAGGCAGCCGCCCCCTCCCCGCTGCCCGCCATGAGCGGCTCTTTCGATAAGAAGCTCTCCAGCATCCTGACGGACCTCTCGGGCTCGCTGAGCTGCCATGCAGCCTCCAAGGACTCTCCCACGCTGCCCGAGTCCTCGGTCACCGACCTGGGCTACTACACGGGCCAGCACGATTATTACCCGGGCCAGTCGTACGGGCAGCCCGTGGGCCACTACCCCTACCCCCAGTTCAACCTCAACGGCATCGGCGCCGCCGGCACCTACTCGCCCAAATCCGAGTATTCCTACAGCCCTTCGTACCGCCAGTACGGGCACTTCAGGGAGCAGCAGCTCCCGGCGCAGGAGGCAGGTACGGATGGAGCGGGGAAACCGGGGGGCACCGGGGGGGACCGGGGGGAGAGGGGGGAGCGGGGCCGTGCCCGCCCCGCCGCTCCCGCGGGGATCCGGAGGGGTTTTGTGGGGTTTGACCCACCCCTCCCTGAGATTTGTGGGGTTTGATCCTCCCTGGGTTTTGTGGGGTATAAGCCTCGGATTTTGTGGGGTTTAACCCCCCTGGGTTTTGACCCCCCTGAGCTTTGTGGGGTTTGACCCCCGGGATTTGTGGGGTTTGACCCCCCTGAGCTTTGTGGGGTTTAACTCCCTTGAGCTTTGTGGGGTTTGACCCCTGGGTTTTTTGGAGTCTAACCCTCCCTGGGTTTTGTGGGGTTTGACCCCCCTGAGCTTTGTGGGGTTTAACTCCCTTGAGCTTTGTGGGGTTTGACCCCCCTGGGTTTTTTGGAGTCTAACCCTCCCTGGGTTTTGTGGGGTTTTAACCCCCGGTTTTGTGGGGTTTGATCCCCGGGATTTGTGGGGTTTGGCCCCTCTGGATGACCCCGATCTTTGTGGGGTTTGACCCCTCTGGATGACCCCGATCTTTGTGGGGTTTGACCCCTCTGGGTGCCCCCGATCTTTGTGGGGTTTGACCCCTCTGGATGACCCCGATCTTTGTGGGGTTGTGCCCCTCCGTGTGTCCCCGCCTTGGGGACAGGAGCTGCTGGCAGCTCTCGGGGCTCAGCCGTTCCCGCGGGGACACAGCGGGACGGATCCGTGCTGGGTGCGGGACACGTCCCAGGACTGTCCCGGAGATTGTCACAGGGGACGGGGAGCTTCCAGCACCCCGAGCGGGGTGACACCGAGCTGGGCAGGGGGTGACACCGAGCTGGGCACGGGGTGACACCGGGCTGGGCAGGGGGTGACACCGGGCTGGGCACGGGGTGACACCGAGCGGGGCACGGGGTGACACCGAGCTGGGCAGGGGGTGACACCGAGAGGGGCACGGGGTGACACCGAGCTGGGCATGGGGTGACACCGAGCTGGGCACGGGGTGACACCGAGCTGGGCACGGGGTGACACCGGGCTGGGGACGGCGTGGCTGCCCGGGGAGCCCTTCACGCCTCACCCCGCGGCCTCCCGCAGTGTCGGTGAAGGAGGAGCCGGAGCCCGAGGTGCGGATGGTCAACGGGAAGCCCAAGAAGATCCGCAAGCCCCGCACCATCTACTCCAGCTACCAGCTGGCCGCCCTGCAGCGCCGCTTCCAGAAGGCGCAGTACCTGGCGCTGCCCGAGCGCGCCGAGCTGGCGGCGCAGCTGGGGCTCACCCAGACCCAGGTGAGCGCTGAGCCCCCCCCGACACCCCAAACCCACCCCCGCGGGCAGCAGAGGGGGAGTTGGAGCTGCCACCCCCCCGTAAATCGCGGGTTTGGGAAGGGTTCGGCTCCCGGGGGTCGCAGGGATGGAGTTCCCCTTGTGGGGTCCTCGGGTGAGATTTCCCTGTTGGAGCAGATCTGAGGGAAAGGTGGAGAGGATGGAGGAGCAGGGAGAGGGGACCCCAGGTGTGCGGTTTTGGGGTTTATTTTGGGCTAAAGCAGGGTTTATCTCCCTCTGGAGACCTCCCTGTGCACGGGGCTGGGGGCTGGATCCCGCCCCGGCACCGGGCCAGTCCCGGGTCACGGCACACCCGCTGTCCCAGGAATGTGGGGCACCGAGTCCCGGGCCAGCCGGGCTGCTGGGGGCGGGGTTCTGGGGACACCCCATCCCCAGAGCAGCTCCTGACCCCAAATCCTGCCACAACAGAGACTTGGGGGTCCCTGCCCCTGCTGCCCACACTTCCCAAGGTTTCCCCCGGGCCTGGCTGCCCCATCCCGCTCGGTTCGTGCAGGGAGAAGGGGTTTGGGGACCGGTTCCACGCCCGCTGTCCCCAGCGCTGGGGTGGCCCTGCAGGCTGGACTGGAAGAGCCGGGACGTGCGGGAAAGGCTTCTCCTCCTCCTCCTCCTCCTCCTCCTCCTCCCGCGAGCCGCCCGCATTCGGGGTGAAACCCCCGCTCTTGGGGTCCTGCCTGGCGCGGGGACAAACCCCCCCTCGGCTCTGCGGGTGGGAGGGGAGCTGGCTGTCCCCGCTGTCCCCGCTGTCCCCGCAGCCCGTGACTCCCCCGCGCCCCATCGCGGTGCCCTCCCTGCCTCGGGGCCGGCGCCGGCGCCCTTGTGCCGCCCTTGGCCTTCCTCCTCCTCCCTTGGGCGATGAAGCAATCGGGGACACTCGGCAAAGGGCTGACGGAGCGCGTCACCCGCTCCCAGAGGGACATCCTGTTTGGGTGACAACCACCGCCACCCCCGCCCCTCGCCCAGGGCCAAGGGCGTCCAGCGCCGCCTCGCCCAGCGCGGGGACGCTCCCGACGCCCGGCGTGTGGCGTGACGGGCTCCTCGTGACGCCCGTGTCCCCACAGGGGTCTCTGTGACACCTGCGGTCACGTGGGTGCTGTCCCCAGAGCGTGGGGTGTCCCTGTCCATGGAGTGTCCGTGTCCCTGTCCGTGGTGTGTCCGTGTTCTCTTCTCCGTGACACTCACACCAAGGGTGACATTCCACGTGTCCCGTGACACCCCTGTCCCGAGGGGTTTCCTGCCATGCACAGTGTGGGGTCCCCATGACGTCCCTTCCCGTGGCACCTCATGTGCCACCTGTGTCCCTTGTCCCTTCCTATGGGCCAGAGTGTGTCTGGGGTCCCTGTGACCCCCATGGCCCTTCCCGTGTCTCTGGGGTCCCTGTGACCCCCATGGCCCTTCCCGTGTCTCTGGGGTCCCTGTGACCCCCATGGCCCTTCCCGTGTCTCTGGGGTCCCTGTGACCCCATGTCCCAGGCTGGTTCCAGTGCCCAAGGAATCCCCTGTGACCCCAATATCCCTTCCTGTATTTCTGGGCTGCCCGTGACCCCCCTGTCCGGTGTCCCCACGATCCAAACCACGCCATCCCTGTCCCCTCCCCTCTGCCCCATCCTTCCCATTCCCGTGCTGGGTCCTGACCCTTTTCCCTGTGCCCATCCCGGCTCTCTGACCCTTTTCCTTGTGCCCATCCCATCCCTCCCATTCCCATGCCAGGTCCTGACCCTTTTCCCTATGCTCATCCCACCCTCCTGCTCCATCCCAGCTCTCTGACCCTTTTCCCTGCACTCATCCTGGCTCTCTGACCCTTTTCCTTGTGCCCATTCCACCTCCTGCTGCCATCCCGGGGTTCTGACCCTTTTCCTTGTGCCCATCTCATCCCTCCCATTCCCATGCCAGGTCCTCCTGACCCTTTTCCCTGTACCCACCCCACCCGCCCGCTCCTTCCAGGGGCTCTGACCCCTCTCCCTGCACCCATCCCTGCTTGTGCCCATCCCATCCCTCCCATTCCCATGCCAGGTCCTGACCCTTTTCCCTATGCTCATCCCACCCTCCTGCTCCATCCCAGCTCTCTGACCCTTTTCCCTGCACTCATCCTGGCTCTCTGACCCTTTTCCTTGTGCCCATTCCACCTCCTGCTGCCATCCCGGGGTTCTGACCCTTTTCCTTGTGCCCATCCCATCTCTCTGACCCTTTTCCCTGTACTCATCCGATCCCTCCCATTCCCATGCCAGATCCTGACCCTTTTCCCTATGCTCATCCCACCCTCCTGCTCCATCCCAGCTCTCTGACCCTTTTCCCTGCACTCATCCTGGCTCTCTGACCCTTTTCCTTGTGCCCATTCCACCTCCTGCTGCCATCCCGGGGTTCTGACCCTTTTCCTTGTGCCCATCCCATCCCTCCCATTCCCATGCCAGGTCCTCCTGACCCTTTTCCCTGTACCCACCCCACCCGCCCGCTCCTTCCAGGGGCTCTGACCCCTCTCCCTGCACCCATCCCTGCTCTCTGACCCTTTTCTCTGCCCCCATCCCAGCTCTCTGACCCCTTTTCCCTGCCCCCATCCCAGCTCTCTGACCCTTTTCCCTGTGCCCATCCCGTCTCTCTGACCCTTTTCTCTGCCCCCATCCCAGCTCTCTGACCCTTTTCCCTGCGCCCATCCCATCTCTCTGACCCTTTCCCTGTGCCCACTCCACCTTTCTGCTCCCTTCCCGGGGGTCTGACCCTTTTCCCTGCACCCATCCCAGCTCTCTGACCCTTTTCCCTGTGCCCACTCCACCTTTCTGCTCCCTTCCCGGAGGTCTGTGTGCCCATCCCATCCCCCATCCCAGCTCTCTGACCCTTTTCCCTGTGCCATTCCACCTCTCTGCTCCCTTCCTGGGGGTCTGACCCTTTTTTCTGCCCCCATCCCATCTCTCTGACCCTTTCCCTGTGCCCACTCCCCCTTTCTGCTCCCTTCCCGGGGGTCTGACCCCTTTCCCTGCCCCCATCCCGTCTCTCTGACCCTTTTCCCTGCCCTCCCCCCAACCCCAGGTGAAGATCTGGTTCCAGAACCGGCGCTCCAAGTTCAAGAAGCTCTACAAGAACGGCGAGGTGCCCCTGGAGCACAGCCCCAACAACAGCGACTCCATGGCCTGCAACTCGCCGCCGTCGCCGGTGTGGGACAGTCCCGGCACCGCCCGCACCCCGCTGCCGCAGCCGCTGCCCTACAGCTCCTCGCCGGGTTTCCTGGAGGAGCACAACCCCTGGTACCACCCCCAGAGCCTCAGCGGCCCCCACGGACCCCCCCAGGGGCAGGCGGCCCCCCCGATGCACCACCCGTCCCCCGGGCCCCCCAGCACCGTGTACTGACGGGCACCGAGGGCTCAGAGACGCTGCACAACTCCTTGGCCTCCTTTTTTCCCCCCTCAGTGGTTTGGTTTTGTCTCTTGATTTTTCCTAAAAACCCCCCCCCCAAAAAAACCACCAACAACAGCAACAAACCAAAGGAAATGAACCCCCCCCCCGCGCACCCCTAAAAATCCTCGCTGCTCGCCCCGCTCATCTCAGGAACCAGAGGACTGCAAAGGCTCCGAACCCTCCGCTCCCAGCGCAGGAAAAGCTGGAAAATCCTCCCGTACTTTTTAATTTCCAAAGATTTTCCATCACCCCCTTCACACACCCCCCGCCCCGCCCCCGACAAATTTGGCCCCCGGAGATCCCGATCCCAACCCCTCGCTGGAGCTTTGCCTGTCGGGGTGACCCCGCTGAGCGGACCCCGCCGGGCTGGAGGAGCTGTGTCACCGCTGTCGCGACAGTGACAGGGGCGTGTCTGTCCCCAGCGGAGTGCTTGGCCCCGGCTCCGAAACCGGGGGCGGTTTTGGGGGTGACGGACCCCTCCCCACGGGAGCAAAGCGCGACCCTCGCCCCAGCCGGAATCACCCGGGACGATG
Source organism: Onychostruthus taczanowskii (assembly GCF_017590055.1). Classification (NCBI taxonomy): domain Eukaryota; kingdom Metazoa; phylum Chordata; class Aves; order Passeriformes; family Passeridae; genus Onychostruthus; species Onychostruthus taczanowskii. Next base: position 314,098 of record NW_024507105.1, on the reverse strand, counting down.
CTCAGACCAGAAGGTGGTGATTTTAAATTGTGGTGATTTCAAATTGCGGCGATTTAAAATTGTGGCGATTTAAAATTGAATAAAAAAAATCGGGTGGGGTGGAGGGGGAGGGTGTGGGGAGGGAAATATTTTAATATTTAAGCAGTTCAGGAATGGTTTTAAGTTATTGTTTGAAGAGAAAAAACTCGTGTTCATCTCCGTTTTCTGGCTGTGCCTCCAGCTGTGGGTAAAGGAACGGCGAAAATGCCTCTTTTTTAAGGAAATCGACGACTTATTTTAAAGGAAAAAAAAAAAACGAGCTCTTTCCTATTTTTTAAGAGAATAACGCTATTTTTTTAAGCAGAAAGTGCCGTTTTAAGGAGTGTTCATAGTGTTGTACAGTCCCGGGGATTTATTTATGTTGCCTTCTATAAATAGGGGTGTTTTGGGGGGAAAAAAAAGGGAGTGTACATAAGGTTCGTTTGTATAAAGTTGTTCCAAACCAAACTGGGTAAAGCAGAATCAACATGTGACTATTAGGACTAGTACAATGTATCAGTGAAATGAGAAAAACCTTAGGTCTATAATCTAATTCTGACGCTTTTTTTTTTTTTTTTTTTTTTTTTTTTTTTTTTAAAAAGAAAAAAAAGTTTTTTTTGTTTTTTTTTTTTTTTTTTTTTTTTTTTTTTTTTTTTTTTTTTTTTGTCTATAATTTTTCTTTTTTCCTAAGGGAAATCTCCCCCCCCCGGTTGATGGGAACCCCCCTCGGGTGTCCCTGAGTGTCCTTTTCTCCTTCCCCGGGGACCCAAAGCCGGGCTGGAAATGTTCATCAACGAAAGTTCTGAAGTTAAAACTCCGAACTCCGATTTTCCCCGGTTTCTGGAGAGTTTTGGGGAGCAGGCTTTGGGGTTTTTCCACCTCGGGAAATGTGGATTTAAACCCCATTTTTGGGGGACAGCTGGGCACGGGGCGGCACCGGCTGATGTTGCCTCACCCCAACCCCGCCTTGGTCCTGCTGAGAGGGAATTTGGGGCAGGAAAAGGAATTTTTTTTCCCGTATTTCAGAGCATTCCCCAAACGGCCGCGGGACCCCGGCGCTTCCATCCCGCTGCTCCCACTGGGACCAGCGAGCTCCCAGCGATGTCCCTTTTGGGGACAGCGAGGTGGGGACAGGACAAACCCTCCCAAAATCCCAAAATCCCACGGGATCCACCCGTTCCCTGCAGTCCCCGCAGCGCTGCGGGCTTGAGGCGCTGCCGTGACCCCAAAAACCCCCGCGGGGTGTCCAGGGCTGCGGTGGCCCTGCCCTGCTGTCCCCGCTGTCCCCCTCGCCGTGTCACGGGTGTGGGGACCCCATCCCCCTCCCAGCGCTGTCCCCATCACCCCCGATGGCCGCGGGGACCCCAAACCCCGCTCGGTTCCCCTGGGGAGGCCCCAGCGCCGCAGCTCGGGGCTCTCCCGGCTCTCGGTGTCCCCAGACGGGTCCCCAAGGCCCCCGGTCCCAAACCAGGCAGGGATTTCCCTCCCAGCTCGCCCCCAAATCCCCCCACAAGCCGCAGCCCCAAGTGCCCGTTCCCAGCCCCGCGGGAGGAGGAGGAACCGGAGCCGGGAGCTCCGTGCCGTGAGGAGCTTTCGGTTTAGTTCTTATATTTTTTTTAATATAATATAATTTTTTTTTTTTTCATTTAGAGGAGGGGAAAAAAAAAAAAAAAAAAAAGCCCAGGAAGGCGGCGGGTTACATATCCAGGGATTATGTAAATCCCCGGTGCCGCGCTGCTCACGGCCAGGCGCGACCGCCGCTCCCCGCGCTGCCGGCGCCCCGCGCTGCCCGGGGGCTCCGGGAAAAGCTTTGGGGTCTGGGGGCTCCGGGAAAAGCTTTGGGGTCGGGGGGCTCCGGGACAAACCTGGAGGGGGGCCTCCAGGAGAAGTTTTAGGGTCAGGGGGCTCCTGAAAAAGCCTGGGGCGGGGGGCTCCGGGACAAACCTTGGGGTCGGGGAGCCCTCCCAGCCCCCCCGTCCCGCCCTCCAGAGGGTCCCCCGCCGGGTCCTGTCCCCCTTTTGTCCCCTCTCATGCCCACCCCCAGCCCCCGGGGGTCACCGCAGGCTCCTCCCGCAGCCGAGAGCTCCCCAGGACCCCCCAAAAAGCGGCCGCGGGACCCCGAGACCCCTCCCGGGCCAGGCTCGGTGTTCCGGCGCGCCCCCCGAAGGGGATGGCAACGGGAGCCAGGGGCAGGGTCCCCACGGGGCTGGGGACATCCCCCCAGTGTCCCCAGCAGCCCTGTCCTGTCCTGGCACAGGCACACAGCGAACTCCCCTCGTCATGCCAGTCATCCCAGTTACCCCAGTTACCCATCCCAGTTACCCCAGTTACCCATCCCAGTCATCCCAGTTACCCCAAGGGCAGCGGGACCAGCCCCGGGATGGCAGGACTGGCTTTTGTGGGTCCTGGAAGGGGGGGTGGCAGTGCCGGGGTGGCAGTGCCAGGTGTGGGAGTGACAGGGGGGGCAGTGCCAGATGTGACAGGGACAGGTGTGGCGGTGCCAGGTGTGGCAATGCCAGGGTGGCAGTGCCAGGTGTGGGAGTGACAGGGGTGGCAGTGCCGGGGGTGGCAGTGCCGGGGGTGGCAGTGCCAGGTGTGGGAGTGACAGGGGTGGCAGTGCCGGGGGTGGCAGTGCCCCGTCCCCCGCTGTCCCCCGGGCCCAGCAGAGCCCTCCCAGCGCGCACTCGGCTCCTGCCCCGTTGCGACACCTGCAGCCCTTGCGTCACCCGGTGCCAGCCCCGGGAGCGGGGGCAGCGCCCGCCCACGGCCCGGCCCGGCAGCCCCAGCCCCGGAGCCCGGCCCGGCAGCCCCAGCCCCGGAGCCCGGCCCGGCAGTCGGCTCGCCCGGAGCCGCTCGGAGTCACGGCCCCGCAGACGGGACAGCTCCGGCTTTTAGAGGGTCTGTCCCCATCCCCCCGGGGTGTCCTGCTGGGGACAGGGAGGTGACACCTCGGCCCAAACCCATCCCCTTGCCTGAATCCTCAGTAGGGAGGGTGGGCTCCATCCTCCGGGAAAATCCCGCTGGGAGCGTCACCCAGCACGGGATGGGCACGGGACACGGCCAGGACCTGCCCTGGGCTGCACAGCGCCGTGGGGACAGCAGGGACACCCATGCGGTGGGGAGAGCACCCTGGGGACACCCATGCGGTGGGGACAGCACCCTGGGGACGCCCATGCCGTGGGGACAGCAGGGACACCCATGCGGTGGGGAGAGCACCCTGGGGACACCCATGCGGTGGGGACAGCACCCTGGGGACACCCATGCGGTGGGGACAGCACCCTGGGGACGCCCATGCCGTGGGGACAGCAGGGACACCCATCCCATGGGGACAGCACCCCAGAGCCCTCGGCTGAGGGACCAGAGCTCCCAGAGTGGCCGGGAATGGGGACAGGGGAGTCCCCAGTGCCACCAGCCCCAAACAGGCTCTGATCTCCACCCCAGCCCCAACCCCTGCCCTCGATGCCGACCCCTCGGGGGGGATCCGGGGATAACCTGGCCCCGAGAGGCGCCGGAGGTGCAAAAGCAGAGCAGGTCCTAGAAGGGACAGGGAAGGGACCCTTGGGGCAGGGGATGGATCACGGGGTGGGAATATCGGGGGCCAGGACCACAGAGTGGGAATTTCAGGAACCAGGATCATGGAGTGGGAATTTCAGGAACCAGGATCACAGAGTGACAATATCAGGAGCCGGGATCACGGAGTGGGAATTTCAGGAGCCAGGATCCAGGGGTGTTTGTGCAGGGGGCAGAGCTGCTGCCCCTTGGCCGGGGGAGCCCCAGTGGGGTCTGGCCCCCACTGCAGGGGACAAACACAGAGCAGGGTTGGGAAAAGGGAGAAATAACGACATGGAAAGGAAGGGAAACAACAAAGATGTATTTTGCAGCCGGGTTCTGGCCTCGGGGAGCACAAAGCCAAACCCACAGAGGGAAATCCCCCCCTGCTCCCAAACGCCCTCCTCGCTCCCGGGGCCGGGGGTCTGTGGGGACACTGGGCAGGGACCGGGCTCAGCTGGGGTCCCCAGCCTGCCCCGTGTCCCCCTGCCCTCCCAGTGCCATCCCTGCTGGGGGAGACGTCTCTGACAGCTCCGAACTGCCCCAAACTCCCCTCAGGAGGGGCCGGGACCCCCTCATGAGCCCCGACCCCACAGTTCCGGTAAGTGAGCTCCATTTGGGGCAGAGGTTTTGGGGGACACAGCCCTTGACCCTGCCCCTGCACCCCCAGCCCCTCTGGCTGCCTTCCCAGGGACCTGGAGAGCTGGAGGTTTTGATTGGAAGAGTCTCCCCCAAAGCAGGGGCACCCCAAAACTGCGGGGAGTGCGCAGGAGCAGAAGCGATCCATGTTCAGCCTCTTTAGAAACGGGGGCACAACCAACACCCCACAGAATTTATAAATAAAGCCAGGCCGGGGGGGCGGCACTCCCCAGCCCCTCCCGGGGTCCCCCTGCTCCCTGTCCGTGAATGGGGGGACCCTGGGCCGAGTCCTGTCCCACTGGGGTGGCACACAGGGTGCGGGGTCACCGTGGAGCGTGACAGAGCAGGACATCCCCGGGTTCCTGCCCATCCTTGGCACCTTCTTCCTCCTCTTCTTCCTCCTCCACTCGCTGGGTTCCCCCAGGGCTTCGCTGGGCTCACAGTCCCTCGGAGGGCAGTGGCAGAACGTCCCCCCAGTGTCCCTCGGTGTCCCTCAGTGTCCCTCGGTGTCCCTCGGGATGCGGCGCTGCTGGAGCGGTGGCAGTGTCACATCATGGGGGTCCTGGGGATGGCGTCCTGCGGGTGGGGCTGGTACCAGGCCCCGAAGCTGTTGATGTAGCCCCCGGGGGCCAGCGGGGGGCCCTTGCCGGGCCCGGGGAGGTCCCAGAGCGGGGGGAGGCCGGGGGAGCAGGGGGACAGGGCGGGGACGCTGTGCGGGGTCTGCTCCCCCTCGGGGGCACCCGGGCCCTGCTTCATGATCTTCTTGTACTTGGAGCGCTTGTTCTGGAACCAGATCTTCACCTGGGGGCAGGGAGAGGGGGCTGAGGGGGGAGGAGGAGGCCAACACCCCCTAAACCCCCACCTTTAACCATTACAGACCCCCGGGCCCCCCTTGACCCCATTCCTGCAGGGGTCTGGGGCATGAAGCGGGAGCCCAACCCTTCACAAGGCACCCGGGACTCCCCTCTGCGGCGGGGGGGGGGAGGCACCGGGAGCCCGGAGAGCGAGGCAGAGTCCCCGGGAGTGTCCCCAGGTCGCCCTGCCCGTGCCAGCCCCGCCGGGTGCCGGTGCCGGGGCTGGGCCGGGCCCCGCTCATTCCTCCCCGCGGTCCCCCCCGCGCTGCCGGCAGGTTCCCACTTGTCTCCTCTTCCCCGGCTTTATGAGCTCGCTTCGCCCCTGGCTCCGGGGCTGCACCGCTGCCGCCTGCCTGTCTCTCCCCATCGCCTTCAAAAACCCACTCGCCCCGTCCCGCGGCCCGGGGCCGCCCAGCGCCGGGCACGGCCGGGCCGCCAGCCAGGCTCCGGGGCTGGGAAAGTCCCGCTGCCGCTGGGAGGTGCGGGCAGGGGCGCCCCAAACCCGAGCCCTGCGGGCCCACCGGCGCCAGCTCCCCCGCCGCGGCACGGCTCGGCTCGGCTCGCTTCCAGCCGGGCACGGCCCGCAGCCGGAGCCGTGCCGGTGGGGGAACACCGAGGGGAACGGGAGCATCCCGGTGGGGCCGCGGGGTCTCGGGACGGGCAGTACCGGGGCTGGGCCGTACCTGGGCTGGGGGAGCCCCAGCCGGGCCGTACCTGGGTCTGAGGGAGCCCCAGCCGGGACATGCCTGGGCTGGGTGAGCCTCAGACGGGCCATACCGGGTCTGGGCTATACCTGGGCTGGGAGATCCCCAGCCGGGACATGCCTGGGTCTGGGTGAGCCCCAGCCGGGCCGTACCTGGGTCTGGGGGAGCCCCAGCCGGGCCGTACCTGGGTCTGGGGGAGCCCCAGCCGGGCCGTACCTGGGTCTGGGGGAGCCCCAGCCGGGCCGTACCTGGGTCTGGGGGAGCCCCAGCCGGGCCGTACCTGGGTCTGGGGGAGCCCCAGCCGGGCCGTACCTGGGTCTGGGGGAGCCCCAGCCGGGCCGTACCTGGGTCTGGGCCGTACCTGGGTCTGGGGGAGCCTCAGCCGGGCCATGCCTGCGTCTGGGGGAGCCTCAGCTGGGCCATACCGGGTCTGGGCTATACCTGGGCTGGGAGATCCCCAGCCGGGACATGCCTGGGTCTGGGTGAGCCCCAGCCGGGCCGTACCGGGGCCGGGCCGTACCTGGGTCTGGGTGAGCCCCAGCTGCGCCGCCAGCTCGGCGCGCTCGGGCAGCGCCAGGTACTGCGTCTGCTGGAAGCGCTGGTTCAGCGCCTGCAGCTGCAGGCTCGAGTAGATGGTCCGAGGCTTCCGCAGCTTCTTGCCCTCCCCGCCGAGCCGCAGCTCGCCGTTGGACACGGCCGGCGGCTGCTCGGCCTCTGCGGAGCGGGGGGAGAGGAGTCACTGTCCGTCAGATATACCGAGAGGCTAAAAAACCACCCAAAACCACCCCAAAACCATCCAAAACCACCCCAAACCACCCAAAACCCACGCAAAACCCACCCCAAACCACCCCCGTGGTTACCAGGGGGTGTCTGTGGAAGGGCGGGGGGATAAGTGTGGGGGGCTGCTCTCCTCCGGTGTTTAAACCTCGGGGAAAGCAAAAGCAGAGGAGGAGGAAGGGAAGGACGGGACCGTTCAGGCAGTGACAGCGTCCGGCAGCACGTGGGACACGGGCCTCGGCCTGCGCCCCTCTGGGGGGGCCGGGGTGGACCCCCGGGGGATGGAGGGGCACGAGGATGGACCCCCCTGCCCGGGGGTCTCTGGCCTGGTGTCTGTCACCCAGGGAGAGCGGCCAGGCCGGGGGCTCAGCCGGGCTCGGGACCCCCGGGGGCAGCCCCGGGCTCAGGGGAGGGGATGGGGGTCCCAGGGGGCACCTGGGGGTCGCAGGTGGGAGGGTACCGGCCTGTAGGGACTGATGCTCCCCGTGCCCGCGGCTCCTCGATGCCACCCACGTGTCCCCTGCTGTTCGGGGCGCTCTGGGAGAGGGGGGAGACCACCCCCGACCCCTCCCCCGGCTGTCCCAGGACCCCGCACCCAGCCCGGCCCGGCCCCGCAGCTCTTCCGACGGCTCCGTCCCCGCTCCCCCGGCCCAGCCCCGGCTCTCCCGGCCCGGAGGGTCCCCGGGGCGGGTGCGCGCCCCCCGCGCCCCCCTTACCTGTGTCCTGCAGCCTGGCCCCGGGGGCCGGGGCGTGCGGGGCGCCGGGGGGCGGGTAGGGCAGGTAGGGACCCCCGTGGGGCGGCGGGGGGGCCCCGCCGGGGTACGGGAAGGGCCCGGGTCGGGCGTAGGAGGAGAAGGGCGGGGGGTCGTGCTGGGGGTGGCCGTGCAGGGGGTAGTGCTGGGGGGGGCCGAGCTCCAGGAACGCGGCTTTGGAGGGGTCGGAGCCCAGCAGGGTCTCGGCCACCGAGCTCATGGTCATGGTCCGGCCGGGCCGGGCTGGGCAGTGCCAGCCCCGGGGCACCCCCTTCACCCCGTGCCCACCCCCCCTTCGCGTGTGGGACCCCTTCGAGGCCACCCCCGCCCTGTGCCAAAGTGACCCCTCCCGGCGCTGGGGGACACCCCGACCCCCCTCCCCACGGTGTCCCCGGGGCTGGGGGTGACCCTCGTGCAGGGTTTTGGGGGGGGTCACCCTTTCTCAGGGACCCCCGGGGCACCCCGGGAGCAGGAGAAGGCGGCTGAGACCCCTCGGGGGACAGGGGGACACGGGGGGAGCCGCGATGCCAGGCGGGGGTGGCACCTCCCGAGCCACCCCGGTCCCCGCGGGGCCCCTTCCCGGCGGGTGACAACCTGCCCGGCCTCGCCCTCCGTGACCCCGGAGGGGCCTCGGGCCGGGGGGGCCCCAGCAGGGGCACAGCGGGGACAAAACCGGGCCCGGGAGCTGCTGTCACCGCCTTTGGGGACAGCCAGGGAGCCTCGGCAGTGCCGCGATGGCTTTGGGGACACCGGGGTGACACAGCGGGAAGGGAGCGCTGTCCCTGCTGCCACTGCGGGAGGAGCGGCCCCGCGGGAGCGGTGACAGCGGCGGGGACGGTCCCCTGTCGCCACCCTCCCTCAGGCCGGGTCGCAGCCGTGTTTCCAGGCGGCCACCGGCTCTGAGTCACCCGCGCTCCGATATAAATGACCCCGGGAGCCCGGGACACTCGGGGACAGCGCTCGGGGACAGCCCGGCCTCACCCCCGCTCCTGCCCTCTGTCCCCAGGTGGCACCTGGGGCCATTGCCAGGGTGTCCTGGGCTGTCCCTCGGGCTGTCTCCGTCCCTGCTGCGTCCCCGGGATGACCCTCAGGGACAACGCGGGCTCCAAATCCCGCAGCAGCCTTAAATTGGGGAGGGGGGCTAAGCCTCGGGGGCCACAAAACTCGGGGGACAAGCAGGGGATGTCCCCAAGCCCAGCCAAAGGGAAGGGAAGGGAAGGGAAGGGAAGGGAAGGGAAGGGAAGGGAAGGGAAGCTCCCCTGATCTGCTTTTATCCCGCTCCTCACTTTCCCCGGTGACTCAGCCCCACCGGCTGCGGGGCGGGTGCCGGCTTGCCGGGATCAGCTCCCGCCGGCCCCGCTCCCTCCCGGCTCCTCTCCCGGTGCTGGGGGCACAAAGGGGGGCTGGGGGCGGCATCCCCACCACCACCACTGAGGGTCCCCATGGGGGATCCCAGGAATGTCCCAGGGCTGGATCCGGGGGACACAGACCCCATCCCAGCCCCTCTTGCTGTCCCACCTCTGCTGAGAGGTGGATGGAAATAATATCCAGAATTAATAAAAGTACCCCAAAATGTCCAGTCTAAAGCAGGGAGCCGAGGTCCATGTGCCAGGTGCTGCAGGACGGTGTCCCCAGGGCTGTTTGGGGACAAGATTTGTCCTCTGGCAGGAGCAGGGGGGACAGCCAGGGTTCAATCCACTGCTGGGGTGAGGGGGCACAGCAGGGGGGGAAGGAGGGATGGGTCCCCGTCCCATCCCATCCCATTCCATCCCATCCCACTGATCCCATCCCACTGATCCCATCCCATCCCACCGAGCGAGTGGGGAGGGGTCCCCCCCCATTTGGGGATTTCCAGTGGAGACCCACAAGAAGGGGCAGTCCAGGGGGAGCAGTGGAACAGTGATGCCATCCTCATCCTCCTCATCTTCCTCATCCTCCTCATCCTCTGGGTCGGGGGTCTCAAGGTGTCAATCTCAGCCCCGTTCTGTGCCAGCGGTGGGCACGGGGACAGGGAAAAGGACTGGGGGCAGGGACAGGGACAGGGACAGGGAAGCACCGCCTGCCCCAAACCCCTTCGGGAGAGGGGATAAAACTCTCTCACCCACCCCCGGGCTGTGCAGAGCCCCCGGTCACACCGGGCTGGTTTTGGGAGGGTTCCAGCACCGATGTGGGCACGGGGCACGGCCGGCTCGGGTGCCAGCCCGCTGGGTGTCAGCGGGGGCTGGCAGGGACGGGACGGGGCTGTCGGAGCGGAGTTTGGGCTCGGAGCTGCCAAGACAAACACATCGACTCAACCCGAGCTGAATTAAAAAAATAAATCACGGCCGCCCTCGGAGCCAAGCCCGAGCCTCGGTGGCGGGGCTGGAAGGTGCCGGCACACGCCGGGCCCCTCGCGGTGGCCGGGACGAGCCGGGACACGCGGCGATAACGTCGCCGGCGGTCACCGGGCCGGGGATGCTCCCGCGAGCCGCGGGATGCGGATCCGGGCGGGCAGAGCCGCGTTGTTCCCGTCCGCCGGGGCCGATGAAAGCCAGGAAGGATTAAAGGGGAAAGCAGGGATGGGCGTGCGAGGAGGAGCGGGGGGGCCGGGAACGCGTGTGCCAGGTAACCAACCCCAAAGATCCCCCGAGATAAAGGGAGATCCCAACAGCTGTAATTAGGCTGGAGATAGAGCGGCGCGGGGAAAGCCTGGAGCCAGGAGCAGGAATTCTGGGTTAATGGCAGCCCAAGGAGAAGTTAATAACAAGCCCAGCGGAGTGGGAGCAGACAGCCTGGCGTCTGCCCTCCCACACGCCCGCGCTGCCACCGCCGAGCAGCCGCGCTATCTGCAGCCGGGAATGGTCCCGGGGCAGCCGGGGAGACGCTGCAGCACGAGCTGGCCCCGGGAGGACCCCCCCCACACACACACCTCACCCGGTTTTTGGGGCGTCTCGGCACCGGGAAAAGCCGGGCTGGGAGAGCAGAGGGTGAGGGGATGGTGGGGAGCAGCCTCCGGGGGCACGCAGCCAGGGGGTGCCCCAGGGGGAGCAGCGAGCCGGGTTTGTCCCCCCCGGGTGGTGACAGAGCACCCAGGGCCTGCTCCCCCCCCTGCCGTGAATCACGTCCGGAGGTGACCTGATGGCGCAGAGGTGGCCCCAGGGGACGCCGGACGTGGGAGGTGACAGCGATGTCACAGCGGGGGCCGGACGCTTGCGGAGGGACACGAGGGAAAGCAAAGCTCGAGCTGATTCCCTCCCCCCACCCCTTTATTTTAAAAGCTCCAACAAGGCCAGGATTCGAAATTTGAAACAAAAGGCCAGGATTTGAAATTTGAAATTTAAATTTTTTTTTTTTTTTTTTTTTTTTTTTTGAGCAAAAGAAGCTTAAAAAGTGGCTCCGGGTTCTGGAGCCGGGATGGGCTTGGGAAGCTGAACCCCGCTTTGCACGGGGAGCTCCCGGCCCCGTTCCCAGCGCCCAGAGGCTCCGCAGGGGGTGTGGTGCCGGCAAGTCCCCATCCAGGGGTGTAAATCAGCGTTTCCCCCTCCCCAAAACCGCGGCCAGAACCCCACGACACCCAGGGTGCCTCCCCTGCCCGTCCCCGCTCGGAGCTGGGATGAAACCACAGAGATGTGACCAAAATCCCCAAACCCAGCGCTGCTCCCCGCCCCCCTCTCCCCCTCCCAGGGCCGGTATTTTGCTTCAGAACCTCCAAATATTTTCCAGGACGCCGATCTGGGTTTGATTTTCCCGGCTGGAAAGAAAAGGCATCAAAGGCGCCTGGTGGGAACAACAAGGAGAGATGGCCCGGGAGGAAAACGCCCCTGGAATTCCATCCCTGCTGGGATGGGTGAATGGATGGAGGAGCGGGGAGAATTCCTGAATTCCTGTTTGGAGAGGAGCAAACGGGCGCCGGCTTTGCCGCCCCATAAAGGCAGAGGTGGCAATTCCGTCATTCCCGGCCGTTCTCGGCCATTCCCGGCCATTCCTGCCTGTTCCATTCCCGACCATTCCATTCCCGGCCGTTCCATTCCCGGCCGTTCCATTCCCGACCATTCCATTCCCGGCCGTTCCATTCCCGGCCGAGCTGAGGCCCAGCCCCGGGAGGGTCTCTCCCCATTCCAACCGTCCTTTGGAAGGTTCATTAAGGGCCTGGCATTAATTGTGGGATCAATTTCCCTCTGTGGGAATTCCCCACGTGCTGCTTTGGGATAATGAATTATTTCCCGTCTGGAAACTTGGGGAAGGTGCGGGGCTGAGAGGCAGAAAAAAACCAGATTTAATTAATTATTCCACTCATTAGCCCCGGCCTGGCCTCGCTAATTTGGGAAGGGAACCCCTTAAAGAGGCTTTGGGACCTTCATTCCCATCTCCCCGAATTCTGGGAGCAGAGGGGTGGGGCAGGAGCCGGACCCTGCTGCGGTCACTCGTGCCACGCCGCGGCCACAGGGAACGCCTCGGAGTCCCCGGTGTACCCACGAGGGTGGCGGGGGCAGATTCCCAAATCCCAGATCTCAGGTCCCCAATCCCAGATCTCAGCTCCCCAAGCCCAGATCCCAGCTCCCCAATCCTAGATCTCAATTCCCAATCCTAGATCTCAATTCCCAATCCCAGATCTCAATTCCCAATCCCAAATCTCAATCTCCAATCCCAAATCTCAACTCCCAATCCCAGATCTCAATTCCCCAATCCCAAATCTCAATTCCCCAATCCCAGATCTCAATTCCCCAATCCCAAATCTCAATTCCCCAATCCCAAATCTCAATTCCCCAGTCCCAAATCTCAATTCCCCAACCCCAAATCTCAATTCCCAATCCCAAATCTCAATTCCCCAACCCCAAATCTCAATTCCCAATCCCAGATCTCAATCCCCAATCCCAGATCTCAGTTCCCAATCCCAAATCTCAACTCCCAAACAGATCTCAGGTCCCCAATCCCAGATATCAGCTCCCCAATCCTAGATCTCAATTCCCAATCCTAGATCTCAATTCCCAATCCCAGATCTCAATTCCCAATCCCAAATCTCAATCTCCAATCCCAAATCTCAACTCCCAATCCCAGATCTCAATTCCCCAATCCCAAATCTCAATTCCCCAATCCCAGATCTCAATTCCCCAATCCCAAATCTCAATTCCCCAATCCCAAATCTCAATTCCCCAGTCCCAAATCTCAATTCCCCAACCCCAAATCTCAATTCCCAATCCCAGATCTCAATCCCCAATCCCAGATCTCAGTTCCCAATCCCAAATCTCAACTCCCAAACCCAAATCTCAATTCCCAGTCTCAAATCTCAATTCCCCAACCCCAAATCTCAATTCCCAATCCCAAACCCAGCCCCACAGAGTTTCCCAAATCCAGGACCCCCTCCTGCCCCCCGGGCCTTGCCGGGCTCAGCCCCGTGTGGTCACCGCTGTCCCCGGCCAGGACCTGCGGCTTTGGGGAGATCCTAATCAGCGCCCCCGCACTCTCGTTAATTAACAGAGGGACAATTAGCGGTGGAGGAAATTGTTCCTCTCCTCGTGCCGTTTCTGGTTTTTTGGCTGGGGTTTTTTGTGTTCTCGGCGTGTGCCGGGTACGAGGAATTCCCGGAGCCTCTGGGGCCGAATTCCCGGCTCCAGCGGAGATCCGCGGGTGGGATTTCCCCCCGCGAGGAGCCGGGGTCTCGGGCAGGGGCGGGGAGGGGACAGTGCCCGGAGCCGGGGGGTGGCAGCGCCCCGGGGCTCATCCCGGGCTGTCCCCGCTGCAGAGGAGCGCTCGGTCCCCGCAGGTCCCGCACGGGACAGCCCGGGACAGACCCCGGCCCGCGGGGGTGGGGGGACACCGGGGGGTGGCACTGTGGCACTGCCAGGGCTGGCACGGTGGCACTGCCAGGGCTGGCACTGTGACACTGCTAGGGCTGGGACGGTGGCACTGCCAGAGCTGGCACGGTGACCTTGGCATGGCTGGCACGGTGATGGCACTGCCAGGGCTGGCACGGTGGCACTGCCAGAGCTGGCACGGTGACCCTGGCACGGCTGGCACGGTGGCACTGCCAGGGCTGGCACGGTGACCCCGGCAGGGTCGGCACGGTGGCACTGCCAGGGCTGGAACAGTGACCCCGGCAGGGTCGGCACTGTGACACTGCCAGAGCTGGCACGGTGACCCTGGCACGGCTGGCACGGTGGCACTGCCAGAGCTGGAACAGTGACCCTGGCATGGCTGGCACGGTGGCACTGCCAGAGCTGGCACGGTGACACTGCTAGGGCTGGCACGGTGACCCTGGCACGGCTGGCACGGTGGCACTGCCAGAGCTGGAACAGTGACCCTGGCATGGCTGGCACGGTGACCCTGGCACGGCTGGCACGGTGGCACTGCCAGAGCTGGCACAGTGACATCGGCAGCTCGCAGCGAGCGCAGGGACACCGCCACACTCCGGTCGCCCCCCTCTCTCCCAGCCGGTGACAGCCGTGTCCCCAAAGCCCGGAGCCACCGAGCAGAGCCCGAGGCAAAGCCGGGCCCCGGGGCCAGCCCGGGCCGGTCGGGGCAGTGTCACCTCCCGTGTCCCCACGCCGCCGCGCTCCTCCCCGCCTCGCAGGGGGTCATTAGTGGCGGTGACAATCCCGGCAGCACGCGCCGGGCATTTCCATCCCGGGGGAGCTCGGCAGGCAGGAGGGAAGGAGAGGGAGGGCCGAGCGGGGACGGTGGATGTGTAATTAAGGTGCCATTAAGAGGCGCCCAGGAGTCTCCCGGGGACCAGGGCGGGCGCAGTCGCTGCCACCCTGACGGCTCCTGGGTGCCAAAGTCCCCCCGGGCACGGCCGGGAGGGCTCAGGGGACTTGCCCCGAGGGATGCGACATCATCAGGGGCGCTGTGGCACCGGGACGCCCCTCCCAAAGCCGGGCAGGACCGGCCGGTGCCGTCCCTGGGAGGGGGTGGCCCATCCCCAACACCCACCCGCAGCGCGGGGTGGTTGCTCCTGGCCCTGGGAACATCCCCACGGGTGGCACACGATCTGCCCGCTGCCACCCTGCCACCCTCACCCAGGCCAGCAATCCCGGGCTGAGGCCAAGAGTAGCAGGTTTGAAGGCAAATCCCACCGATCCTCACCGCCCCCCGAATTCCAGCGCCCGGCAGGTGCCTGTTCCAAGGAACACCCCCCGCCCCTCCCGCCCTTTGCAGCTCCCGAATTATTTGTGGTTCAGCGGGCGCTGAATGGGGCTGGAATTCCTTAATCCACCCGCGGAGGAGCCTCCGTAACCCAACCCCGCCGGGCACAAAGCGGGGAGCGCCCGGCATCGGGGTCGGGTCCCGGCTCCCCCCGGGCCGGGGCAGGGGGGGCCCCGCGGCCGCGGCTCCCTTTGAACGTCCCGGGCCGAGCTTTTGTCTCCTTTGCTTTGGGAATCGCACCTGGACGCGGCCGGGCTCTCCGGGGCTCCCGTTTCATCCCGCTTTGTTCCCCCGCTGTGGCTTTGGGTCACTCCCAGGGCGTTTGGGAGGGTTGGGTTGGGTTTTTGGCAGGGGTCACCCCACAATAGTTCCAGAGCATTCCCCAGTGGGACCAGAGTCCCCCCAGTGTGTCCCAGTCACCCAGGGCTGGGCGTCCCTGTCCCCGTCCCTCTCCCTGTCCCTGTCCCTGTTCCATCCCTGTCCCTGTCCATGTCCCTGTCCCCATTCCCATCCCTGTCCCCGTCCCCGTCCCCATCCCCGTCCCTGTCCCTGTCCATGTCCCTGTCCCCATTCCCATCCCTGTCCCCATTCCCATCCCTGTCCCTGTCCCTGTTCCTGTCCCCCTCCCTGTCCCTGTCTCTGTCCCATCCCTGTCCCTGTCCCTGTCCCTCTGGCTGAGCTCAGCTCCAGCTGCAGCCGCCGCAGGACCCGGTGCCCTCTTTCCATCTTTTCCATTCCTTTTCCATCTTTTCCATTCCCTTTCCATCTTTTCCACTGGCTCTGCTTTTCCCCCCGCATCCTCCCCGTGAGTAATCGGGAGCGGCCGCTCCCGGCGCTGCCAAGGGCTCCGGGGCCACCCGAGGCCACCCCGGGCAGCAGCAGGAGGAGGAGGAGGAGGGTGAGGAGGAAGGATTCTCTCTCCTGTCCCATCACCGTCTGCCCATGGAAACAATTCTCCATCTTGTTTACGCCTTTATTTTCACCGCTGGAAGGCCGCGGAGGAGCAGCAGCTCCTGTCCCCTGCCAGCATCGGGGCAGGGCCCGCACCGCCCCCGGGGCTCGGGGACACCCGGGACAGCCCCTCCAGGCCGAGCCCCCGCATTCCCGAGCCGGGCCGGGATCCTCCCCGCAGCCCCGGGGGCAGAAGGTGGAGCTTGGCTCGCAGCGGGGCCACCTCAGCTGCCAGGGCTTGGTCACCGAGTGCCACCGGCTCCCATGGGACCTGACGGGCCGGATTCCTGCCAGGACATCTTCCCTGCCAGGGCTGGAGATCAAAGGCGATGGGACAGGGACGTGTGAGCCCTGCTCACGTGGGGCTGGGGCTGGCCCCGAGCCGGTTCTGTCCCGGTTCCACCGGCCGGAGCGGAGGGGCAGGGCCGGGAATGCCGCGGGGAGCACAGCCCCCTCTGCATCCTGCCCCATATCCCCATCCCATCCCCATCCCCATCTTCATCCTCATCCTCATCCTCATCCTCATCTTCATCCTCATTCCGTCCCATCCCATCCCATCCCATCCCCATCCCATCCTCATCCCCATCCCCATCACCATCTTCATCCTCATCCCCAATCCCATCTTCATCCCCATCCTCATCCTCATCCCATCCCATCTTCATCCCCATCCTCATCCCCACCCCATCCTCATCCTCCCATCCCATCCTCATCCTCATCCTCATCCCCATCTCCTCCCTCCCAAACCAAACCAGGCCTTGCCTGATGCCCCAAAAGGAAAATTCCCACTCTAAACATGCAGTGGGAGAGTGAGGTCATCCCCAGATGGCCCTATCCCTGCCCTTGTCCCTGTCCCATCCCTGTCCCATCCCTGTCCCTGTCCCTGTCCCTGCCCTTGTCCCTGTCCCATCCCTGTCCCATCCCTGCCCTTGTCCCTGTCCCATCCCTGTCCCTGTCCCTGTCCCTATCCCTGTCCTATTTCTGTCCCTGTCCCTGTCCCTGTCCCTGTCCCATCCCTGTCCCATCCCTGTCCCTGTCCCATCCCTGTCCCTGTCCCTGCACTGGTTTGCCTCTGGAGGGAGGGGACCTCGCTGTGTCCTCGCTGTGCCCTCGCAGCACCGGCAGGGTTGGAGCCATCCCAAACTGAATTCCTGCAGGATCTGCTCAGCTCTGGGGTTTCCCATTCCCAGGGGGAATTGTGCTTTGCCACGACCCAGGTTTTGTTCTGCACAAACAGAGAGGGATCCTTGCCCCATCCAGGAGAGCAAATCCAGCATTACCACAGGGAAGTCTCGGGGAGGAGGGGAACCATTCCAGGCTGGCCTGGGATCCCTGCAGTTCCTGACCCTGAAGGAAGTGGTTTGGGGATTTTGGGAATCACTCCTGCCTGGCCCTTCCTCTCCGTGCTGCCATTCCCTGCCGGCCGTGAGGATTTCCCCAGTGCCCGACCCCTTCATCCTTTTCTGAATTCCTGCTCTTCCCACCATCCCAAGACCTCTCCAAACTTTGCTCTTCCTGCTGAGCCATTGGCAGCTCCAGAGCCTGTGGGGACGAGTCCTGCACTGCTTCCAGGTTCCGCCACTCTGCTGGAGATGCGGGAACCCTTCCTGAGTATTTTTGGAGCTTTCCCTGCACCTCCTGCCCGCTCCCAGCCCACATCCCGGCCCGCATTCCTCACACCCGAGTCACCTGCTCCGGCAGGTGCCGGCCCCATCCCGGTTTCTCCCAGGAAAACACCCACAGGAAGGCGGCGCCTGCCCCTTCCCCGTCCCTCCCACCCCAGGAGCGGCCCCGCTGGCCGGGCCGGGCTGTGGGAGCGGATGCAATTCCCGGGAGTTCAGCCCTGGATCTTTATCTCCCGCAGGGAGAGAGGAAGTGCGGCAGATTGGAATCTGGAGCTGGAAATCGGCTGGGGATCAGGATCAGCCCACACGGCCTCACCTGCCAGGATCCTCCCTGAATCCTGCAGGATCTCTGCTGGCCTTGCCTGGAGGTGCCAGGGTCCTCCTGGAATCGTGGAACCAGAGAATCCGGGAATGGTTGGGGTTGGAAGCGCCTAAAATCCCATCTTGGACACCTCCCACCGTCCCAGGCTGCTCCAGCCCTGTCCAGCCTGGCCTGGGACAAATCCAGGGGTCCAGGGACAGCCATGGCTGCTCTGGGAATTCCATCCCAGCCCCTCCTCACCCTCCCAGGGAACAATTCCCGGTTCCCAATCTCCCATCCATCTCTGGCAGTGGGATCCATTCCCTGTGTCCTGTCCCTCCACAAGGGTCCCAGTCCCTCCCCAGCTCTCCTGGAGCCCCTCAGGGTCTCTGAGCTCTCCCTGGCTCCTTCCCTTCTCCAGGAGAACACTCCAAGCTCTCCCAGCCTGGCTCCACATCCAACCCCACCTTCCTCTGTCCCTGTTTGTCACCTCCAGCCACATTTGGGGACCCGAAACCCCCCGAACTGGAAAGGCCCCCTCTCCGGGGAGCAGCCCCGCATTCCCTGTGCTGGGAGAGCCCCCCGGGCCAGCCCGGGCTGGCAGGGCCGGCCGGCCGCGGTGATTAACGCCGGGAGCTGCCGGGGACGCTCCCGGAGCCTTTGAAGTGCGGCTCGGGCAGCGCTGGGAGCCCGGAGCCGCTCTGGGGCCGGAGCGGAGCCCGGAGAGGGAAGGGAGGGAGGAAAAGTGGGAAGAGCCTCAACCTGAGAGTTCCCGGCGTTGTCCAACTGGGAGGGAGGAAAAGTGGGAAGAGCCTCAACCTGAGCATTCCAACACGTCCCGAGGGACTGCGAGCGATGCCTCCGGTGGAGAGCTGGGATAATGAAACCGGGGATGCTGCAGAAATTTAATTTTGTTTAATTAAAAATTAAAAAAAAAAAAAAAAAAAAAAAAGCCAAGAAAAAGGCGGCGAGAAGAAAGGATGGGGAAAGGATTGTCCCGGGAAAGTTCCCCCGGGATTTGGGATGTAGACCAGGCAGGGTTGGGTGGGCTGGGCCGTGTTCCCTCTGCTCATCCCGGACTGGGGAGAGGCTCCTGGGGAGCAGCGAGATTCCATCCCCAGGATTTGGGGGATGCCGGGGCAGAGGGAAAGGACACGGGATGGGGCTGGCAGGAGGAATTCAGGTGTCCCAAACGAAATCCACGGGATGTCCCAAACGAAATCAAGATGGGAAAATCCATGGGATGGGATAAATCAGGATGGGATCAATCAGAATGGGATCAATCAGAATGGGAAAAATCCATGGGATGGGATCAATCAGGGTGGGATAAATCAGGATGGGATAAATCCATAGGATGGGATAAATCAGGATGGGATGAATCCATGGGATGGGGTCAATCAGGATGCGATGAATCAAGATGGGAAAAATCCATGGAATGGGATCAATCTGAATGGGAAAAATCCATGGGATGGGATCAATCAGGATGGGATAAATCCACGGGATGGGATCAATCAGGATGGGAAAAATCCATGGAATGGGATCAATCTGAATGGGAAAAATCCATGGGATGGGATCAATCAGGATGGGATAAATCAGGATGGGAAAAATCAGGATGGGGTAAATCAGAATGGGATAAATCCACGGGATGGGATCAGTCAGGATGGGATAAATCTACAGGATGGGATCAATCAGGATGGGATGAAGGGATGCGGCTGGAAGCTGAAGGGACTCAGGTCACCCCTCGTGGTGGCAGCGAGTCCCCGCTGTCCCTTTTCCCAGCCCCAGGCTGCTTTCCCAGGCTCCCGTCCCCGCATCCTCCGAGGATTTGGGGTGGTTGGAGCCGAAGGGTTTCCTGTTGGCTCCTTTTGCTGTGGTTTGGGTTTAATTTGGTTACAAATGTTTGTCCCGACAGGAGAAATCCCGGGAAAACGCCAACAAACTCCAGCTTGTGCTGGAAAAACCACCCGGGGCTCCTGCAGCAGCCCGGGATTTCTCCAAGGGTGGAATCAGCTCCTCAAGCAGGGGAGGGGGTCCCTGGCGGCACAAATTCGGGAAAACAAATTCCCACCCCCTTCCCAGCGCTCCCAGCCCGTGCCCAGCTCCATCCCGGAGCCTTTGTGGTTCCACAAAGCCCCGACCCCCTGGCGGCTCCAGCGGCGCTCCCGGTTTTCCTGCAGGACGCAGGAAATGCGCCGAGCACCGTGAGAAAGGCGCTCCTGCGGCCGTGCCCGGCCCTGGCCGGAGGAGCCGGGGTGGGAACGGGGATGGGAACGCTGGAAATTCCCCAGCTCCCCGTCCCCAAGGTCTGCCCACTCCAGGGGAACTCGGGGATGCTCCCGTGGGGCTTTGGGTGGCGGCTCTGGAACAGCAGAGGGGCTGGAGCAGGATCCCCAGGGATTTGGGAGTAGGATCCCAAGGGATCTGGTAGCAAGATCCCCAGGAATTTGGGAGCAGGATCCCAAGGGATCTGGGAGCAAGATCCCCAGAGTTTTGGAAGCAAGACCCCAAGGGATTTGGATTGCAGGGATTTGGGAGGAGGATCCGCAAGGATTTGGGAGCAAGATCTCAAGGGATCTAGGAGCAGAATCCCAAGGGATTTGGGTGGCAGAGGTCCCCAAGGATTTGGGACCAGGATCCCAAGGGATTTGGGAGCAGGATCCCAAGGGATTTGGGACCAGGATCCCAAGGGATTTGGGAGCAGGATCCCCAGGGATTGTCCCTGCTCCCGGGGGCTGCAGAGCCCGGGGGCAGGCAGGGCTGCTTCGGCTCAGCTGCTGTCACCCCACAGCTCCCAATCCCTTCTCTCATCCCATTTCCCCTCTCCGGTCACCCGGCCCGCCCGGCACCGCCGGGAGCTGCCGAACCGCGGCACCGGGAGGGACCAAAGCGCTCCCGGGAGGCTCCCAAAGCTCCTTCCAAGCAGGAATTCCAGCATCCCACTCTTATGTAACAGCAGGGCCGGGTTTATTGATTTATCACGGCCGGTGATTCCAAGCTCCAGCAGCTCCCTCTACGGGCTGGGAGCACCGCGAGGTGACTCAGCCTTTGGGATTGCTGCTCCTCTCCCTTGGTTTGGGATTGCTGCTCCTCTCCCTTGGTTTGGGATTGCTCCTCTCCCTTGGTTTGGAATTCCTGCTCTTCCTTGGTTTTGGATTGTTCCTGTCCCTTGGTTTGGAATTCCTGCTCTCCCCTGGTTTGGGATTGCTCCTCTCCCTTAATTTGGAATTCCTGCTCTCCCATGGTTTGGGATTGCTCCTGTCCCACGGGTTGGGATTGCTCCTCTTCCCCTGGTTTGGGATTCCTGCTCTTCCCTGGTTTGGGATTGTTGCTCTCCCTTGGTTTGGGATTGCTCCTCTCCCTTGGTTTTGGATTGTTTCTGTCCCATGGTTTGGGATTGTTCCTGTCCCAGGGTTTGGGATTGTTCCTGTCCCAGGGTTTGGGATTCCTACTCTCCCATGGTTTGGGATTGTTCCTGTCCCATGGTTTGGGATTCCTACTCTCCCATGGTTTGGGATTGTTCCTGTCCCATGGTTTGGGATTGTTCCTGTCCCCTGGTTTGGGATTGTTCCTGTCCCAGGGTTTGGGATTCCTACTCTCCCATGGTTTGGGATTGTTCCTGTCCCCTGGTTTGGGATTGTTCCTGTCCCCTGGCTTGGGATTGTTCCTGTCCCATGGTTTGGGATTGTTCCTGTCCCTGTTTGGAGTTCCTGCTCCCTCCCTCATCCCGCTGTCCATCCCATCCTTTGGCGCCCCGCGCAGGACAAACCCAGCCCCCAAATCCCCCGGGGCCTCCAAGGCCGGCACCTGCGTGGATTGAACCCCAAAAACCTCGGGCGGTGACGCCGCCCCCGAGGCCGAGGGACATCCACGCTCCTGGAATTCCTCATCCACAACAACAACGCGTCACGGCAGCGGGAGCAGCTCCGGGAGAGGCGGCTCCGGCTCTGCCCAAGGGCCGCGGGCCAAGGCGGGGCGGCTCCGGGGCTCCGGCCCCGGTTTCCTGTTTGCGCTGCCCGCAGCGGCCCCGCAGCCCCGGCGGGGCCTTTCCCGATCCCGGGATTGGCAGCGGGGTACCGGGATACGCGAGGCATCAAAGGGATCCGGCCGGGCTGGCATCCCCGGGATGCCGCGGGGTGTCCTGGGCTGGCCCGGCACGGCCCGGCACGGCTCTGCTGGAGAGGAGGGAGGCAGGGAAAACACGAGGGGAAGGGCTTCCCTCGGCTCCAGAAAAAAAGGAATGGGCTGGGATGAGGGGATCCCAAAGCTCTGCCACGGGAAGGGACAATTCCACGGTCCCAGGCTGCTCGAGACATGTCCAGCCTGGCCAGGGACACTTCCACTGCAGAGATCCCACGGCAAAAATGTCCTAAACTCGTCCCAAAACAGCTTTTCCTCTGGAATTCTGGCTCTTCCACAGCCAGGGGAGCAGAGAACAGGGACAGGCAGCAGTGCCTGGCTGCAGGATCCAGATCCGAGTGCTTTCCATGGATCTGGAGAGGGTTTTAGGGATCCCCATGTGTTTTTTGGATCCCCAAGTGTTTTATCCCCTCCTGGGAACTGGGACTGCTCCGGGTGCTTCCATTGGTCCCAATCCATGGATCAATTCCCCTGGGAGAACCCTCTTTGTCCTCCTCCTCCTCCTCCTCCTTCCCAATACTCCTGGACACTTTTCCAGAGAGGAAAGTGAAATCAATCAGACTCCAGAGTCTGGAACAGCTCATCCTGCCCCATCCCATTTCCCTCTTTCCCAGGCCAAACCTCCCCGGCTCTTCCCTAATTGCTGCATTTTCCATAATCACCCCCAGGGAATGAGGCTGTGCCTGGAGCAGGGATCCCTCCAGATGGGACACCCCTGACTGTCCTCTGTCCCCTCCAGGACATCCCTGACCATTCCCTGTCCCCTCCAGGACACCCCTGACCATTCCCTGTCCCCTCCAGGACATCCCTGACTGTCCCCTGTCCCCTCCAGGACACCCCTGACCATTTCCTGTCCTCTCCAGGACATCCCTGTCCACTCCATGACACCCCTGACCATTCCCTGTCCCCTCCAGGACACCCCTGACTGTCCCCTGCCCCTTCCAGGACACCCCTGACCATTCCCTGTCCCCTCCAGGACATCCCTGACTGTCCCCTGTCCCCTCCAGGACACCCCTGACTGTCCCCTGCCCCTTCCAGGACATCCCTGACTGTCCCCTGTCCCCTCCAGGACATCCCTGACCATTCCCTGTCCCCTCCAGGACATCCCTGACCATTCCCTGTCCCCTCCTGGACATCCCTGTCCCCTCCAGGACATCCCTGACCGTCCCCTGTCCCCTCCTGGGAGCCCCCTCGACCCTTTCCAGGAATGTGAGGCAGCAGGAGCTGGATGTGGCTTTACTGACACCGGGATAAATCCTGGAATTGCTGGGATGGGAAAGGATTTTAAAGCTCGTCTCATTCCACAGGGAATTCCACGCCTTCCATGGGGCCCACGAGGAGAAAACCCACGTGGAAAAATCCTGTGTGGAAAAACCCCACATGGATAAATCCTGCATGGATAAACCCCACATGGATAAACCCCACATGGATGAATCCCACATGGATAAATTCCACGTGGATAAATCCTGCATGGATAAACCCCACATGGATAAATCCCACATGAAAGGTCGTCTCATTCCACTGGGAATTCCACGCCTTCCATGGGGCCCACGAGGAGAAAACCCACGTGGAAAAATCCTGTGTGGAAAAACCCCACATGGATAAATCCTGCATGGATAAACCCCACATGGATAAACCCCACATGGATGAATCCCACATGGATAAATTCCACGTGGATAAATCCTGCATGGATAAACCCCACATGGATAAATCCCACATGGATAAACCCCACATGGATAAATCCCACATGGATAAATCCTGTGTGGATAAACCCCACATGGATAAATCCTGTGTGGATAAACCCCACATGGATAAACCCCACACGGATAAATCCTGCATGGACAAATCCTGCATGGATAAACCCCACATGGATGAATCCCACATGGATTAATCCCATAGGTTCAGGAGCAGTTGGATTTGCTGGGATTGGCTCCTGAGGCAGGGAATGGGATGATCCCAGAGCAGGGAATGGGATGATCCTGGAGCAGGGAATGGGATTTTTCCAGAGCAGGGAATGTGCTGCTCCTGGAGCAGGGAATGTGCTGCTCCTGGAGCAGGGAATGGGATGATCCCAGAGCAGGGAATGGGATGTTCCTGGAGCAGGGAATGGGATGATTCTGGAGCAGGGAATAGGATGATCCCGGAGCAGGGAATGTGCTGCTCCTGGAACAGGGAATGTGCTGCTCCTGGAATAGGGAATGGGATGTTCCTGGAATAGGGAATGTGCTGCTCCTGGAGCAGGGAATGGGATTTTCCCAGAGCAGGGAATATGCTGCTCCTAGAACAGGGAATGGGATGATCCCAGAGCAGGGAATGTGCTGTCCCTGGAGCAGGGAATGTGCTGCTCCTGGAGCAGGGAATGGGATGATCCCAGAGCAGGGAATGGGATCATCCCGGAGCAGGGAATGGGCTGCTCCTGGAGCAGGGAATGGGATGATCCTGGAGCAGGGAATGTGCTGTCCCTGGAGCAGGGAATGTGCTGCTCCTGGAGCAGGGAATGGGCTGTCCGTGGAACAGGTTCCCGTCTGAGCCGGGCCCGGAGCCTCCCCGGGAGCTGGAAGTGGCTCTGGAGCCGCTGGGATCAGCGATCCCGGGATGTCACACCCGGCCCGGGATGTCACACCCTCCGTAACTCATCGGGAGGGCGGGGGCAGGAGCGGGAGTTGAGCAATCCCAGCTGGTTCCTTTTGGGAAGAGTTTCAGCATTTGGAAATTTCTGACTCTTTCGGAAAGAAAACAACAACAACAACCCCCAAAAATAATTAAAAAAAAAATAAAATAAGATGTTGGCGTTTCCCAAAAATCCAAAGCTGGATAAACAGCAAAGGCAAATCCCTGTCCTGGTGCCGAGCACAGCCCCGAGGCTGGCACAGGATTTATTGGCTTTATTCCAGCAAAATCTGGCCCAAACTCAGGGCTGGTTCCTTCTGTTCCATAAATTTTCCTTTCTGCAATGATTTCTTCCCAAAAGTCAGACGGGTTTGAAAAATATTTTCTTTTCAGCATCCCAGCCATTCCTTCTTTTTATTTTTTGTTTTGTTTTTGGCATGGGGGTGTTCTCACGGGCAGCTCCAGAGCTGCCTGAATCCCGGTGGTTTTCCACAGGTTTTGGGCAATTCCTGAGTTCCACTTCTCCCACCTGGAGATAAATTGTGCAGCCGAGGGCAGGATGGAGGCTGAGAATTCCAGGAATTGCCTTCTGCAACCCTGGGATAACCAGAAATCCTGGGATCAACTTTTCCAGCAGAAATGAAGGAGAACTCCCTGAGTCTGACTCCCCCAGGACACCGAGGGGATTTTGACCCCCCCGATGGAGGAGGAGCCCTGCAGGGACAGGGAAGGGGCTGGAATGTCCTGAGATCAAAGGGAATTGTCCTGCCGAGGGTGAGGAGAGGCCCGGACCCGGCACAGGAGGAGGTTTGGGGAAAGGGAACATCCCTGGATTTGGGAATGGAGCAGGCTCCTCACCGGCTTTAACGCAGGTGGGAGTTGCCACCTGCAGATATTCCAGCAGGGAATGTCTGTCCCTGGCTCCCGGGGCTCTGTCCCAGCTCCCCAAACCCGCAGGAGGGACGGGGGGAGGCGGGAAAGGAGATTTGGGGTCACCGGGCACTGCTGGGGCGTTTGGGAACGGCACAAACCCCCCGTGTCCAGCTGGGAAACGTCCCTGGGACAATCCCTGCACTGGGATCGGCCCCAGGGTCAGGGCAGAGCCCGGGGATGCTGAGCAGGAGCAGCTTTTTGAGGAACAGCAGGACAAGCTGGGAGCTGCGAGGCCGAGAGAGCCCAGGGCTGTGGGGATGAGCTCAGCGGGGCTGGAAAAATCCCAGACTCCCTGGAGACCGTGCAGGGCTCGTCCCAACCCTGCAGGAGGAGCAGGAACAGATCCCAAACCCTGAATCCCAAATCCCAAACTCCAAATCCCAAATCCCAGACTCCCTGGAGACCGTGCAGGGCTCGTCCCAACCCGGCAGGAGGAGCAGGAACAGATCCCAAACCCCGAATCCCAAATCCCAAATCCCAAACCCCAAATCCCAAATCCCAGACTCCCTGGAGACCGTGCAGGGCTCGTCCCAACCCGGCAGGAGGAGCAGGAACAGATCCCAAACCCCGAATCCCAAATCCCAAACTCCAAATCCCAAATCCCAGATCCCAAACCTTGAATCCCAAATCCCAAATCCCAGATCCCAGATCCCAAATCCCAAACCCCAAACCCCGAATCCCAGATCCCAGATTCCAAACCCCGAATCCCAAATCCCAGATCCCAGATCCCAAACCCCAAATCCGAAATCCCAGATCCCAAACCCCGAATCCCAAATCCCAGATCCCAGCCCCCAAATCCCAAATAACCCCAAACTCCATATCCCAAATCCCAAACCCCAAACTCCATATCCCAAATCCCAACCCCCAAATCCCAAATCCTAAATAACCCCAAATCCCAAATCCCTCTGGGGGCTGCCAGGACCCGACCCCCCCCCACTGCCAGGGGGATGTGGGACCCTCCTTGTCCCCCAGCAGAGCCACATGGCACAGGGCCGGGTGGCACTGCCCAGGTGGCACTGCCACTGCTGGCACTGCAGACGTGGCACTGCCACAGTGTCACCGCAGAGGTGGCACTGCCATGGGCGTCACTGCCACCATTGCCACTGCAAAGGTGGCACTGTCACAGCTGTCACTGCTCAGATATCACTGTCACCATTGTCACTGCAAAGGTGGCACTGCCATGGGTGCCACTGCCCAGGTGTCACTGTCACCATTGTCATTGCCACCATTGCCCAGGTGTCACTGCCACTGCTGTCACTGCCCAGGTGTCACTGCCACCATTGTCACTGCTCAGGTGTCACTGTCACCGCTGTCCCTGCCCAGGTGTCCCTGCCCAGGTGTCCCTGGCGCCGCCGCCCCGCGCTGTGCGCAGGAGGAGCAGGAACAGATCCCAAACCCCGAATCCCAAATCCCAAACTCCAAATCCCAAATCCCAGACTCCCTGGAGACCGTGCAGGGCTCGTCCCAACCCTGCAGGAGGAGCAGGAACAGATCCCAAACCCTGAATCCCAAATCCCAAACTCCAAATCCCAAATCCCAGACTCCCTGGAGACCGTGCAGGGCTCGTCCCAACCCGGCAGGAGGAGCAGGAACAGATCCCAAACCCCGAATCCCAAATCCCAAATCCCAAACTCCAAATCCCAAATCCCAGACTCCCTGGAGACCGTGCAGGGCTCGTCCCAACCCGGCAGGAGGAGTAGTCCCAAACCCTGAATCCCAAATCCCAAATCCCAAATCCCAAATCCCAGATCCCAGATCCCAAACCCCGAATCCCAAATCCCAGATCGCAAGTCCCAAACCCCAAACCCCAAACTCCAAATCCCAAATCCCAGATCCCAAATCCCAAATCCCAAATCTCAGATCCCAAAGCCCGAATCCCAAATCCCAGATCCCAACCCCCAAATCCCAAATAACCCCAAACTCCATATCCCAAATCCCAACCCCCAAATCCCAAATCCTAAATAACCCCAAATCCCAAACCCCTCTGGGGGCTGCCAGGACCCGACCCCCCCCCACTGCCAGGGGGATGTGGGACCCTCCTTGTCCCCCAGCAGAGCCACATGGCACAGGGCCGGGTGGCACTGCCCAGGTGGCACTGCCACTGCTGGCACTGCAGAGGTGGCACTGTCACAGTGTCACCGCAGAGGTGGCACTGCCATGGGCGTCACTGCCACCATTGCCACTGCAAAGGTGGCACTGTCACAGCTGTCACTGCTCAGATATCACTGTCACCATTGTCACTGCAAAGGTGGCACTGCCATGGGTGCCAGACGTGGCACTGCCACAGTGTCACCGCAGAGGTGGCACTGCCATGGGTGTCACTGCAACCATTGCCATTGCCCAGGTATCACTGTCACCATTGCCACTGCAAAGGTGTCACTGCCATGGGTGTCCCTGCCCAGGTGTCACTGTCACCATTGTCATTGCCACCATTGCCCAGGTGTCACTGCCACTGCTGTCACTGCCCAGGTGTCACTGCCACCATTGTCACTGCTCAGGTGTCACTGTCACCGCTGTCCCTGCCCAGATGTCACTGCCACCATTGCCACTGCTCAGGTGTCACTGTCACCGCTGTCCCTGCCCAGGTGTCCCTGCCCAGGTGTCCCTGGCGCCGCCGCCCCGCGCTGTGCACAGCGAGCTCCTGATGCAATTCCCGATGGATTCGCGGCATTCCTGGGCTCCGAGTCACCGGTGAGGAGTGCGGGGAGCAGGTCCTGGGGCCGGATCCACAACATCCTCCCCTTCCTCCCCCTCCTCCTCCTCCTCCTCCTCCTCCTCCTCCTGCTGCTGCTGCTCCCAGGGGAAAGGAGCCGAGGGTTGGGAAAAGGCTTTGGATGCAGAATCCCGGGAAAAAGGCTGGCAGAGGGCAGGGAGCCGGGTTTGGCCTCTCTGAGTGGAGCAGAGGAAATCGGGGAATCAGGAGGCGGGGAAATTGGGAAATCCCACCAAGGGAATCCCGGAGGATTTGGGAAGAGGGGCAGAGACTCCCCGGGGTCGGGTTTTGGAGCATCAGAGCCTGGATCTGCTCCCGCTCCGTGCCACAGAAACCACAGGAGTGCAACCCCGGCAGAGCCTCTGCCCAAGGACCAAATCCAATCAATGTTGGCTTAATTAGGTACAAATTAATCTCATTAATCAGCCGTTAATCACAGCGCCCTGCACGGGGATCCCAAAGCGGCTGCAGTGCCCGAAATCCCTGCCTGGGGGGCTGGGGACTCACCCCGGGGATTTTCCAGCCCGGTTTCATCCCCGTGACCCCGGGGAGCCTCCCCCAGCCCTCGGCTCCTGCTGCAGCTCCCGGGGAGCCGCTGGAAAATCACAAAACACCCCGGGAGGTGCCAGGCCCAGGAGAACTCGGTCCCACCTGGAAAAACCTGCTCCCATCTCCTGAAAATCTGCTCCCCACAAAGCCAGCCCGGAGCGGCTGCCGCCCGTCTGGACCCCTCAGAGTCCCCGGCCGGGGTTCCTCCTTCCAAATCCAGCCCGAGAAGCCCAAAAGCCGCTCCTGGCTGGATGATAAGGGCTGTGGGAACGCCACGGGGAGCCACGGGCACGGGGACTCTGCGGGGACACCGGGGCTGCAGGGCCAGCACGGCCAGCCCGGCCAGTCCCGGGCTGCTCCTGGGCCACCTGGGGATGGAAAAGGCTCCTCCTGGGCCAGCTGGGGCTTCCAAAGGCTCCTCGTGGGCTACCTGGGAATGGAAAAGGCTCCTCCTGGGCCACCAGGGGATGGAAAAGGCTCCTCCTGGGCTACCTGGGGATGGAAAAGGCCACCAGGGGCTTCCAAAGGCTCCTCTTGGGCCAGCTGGGGATGGAAAAGGCTCCTCCTGGGCTACCTGGGGATGGAAAAGGCCACCTGGGGCTTCCAAAGGCTCCTCTTGGACCACCTGGGGATGGAAAAGGCTCCTCGTGGG
This sequence comes from Onychostruthus taczanowskii, assembly GCF_017590055.1. Lineage (NCBI taxonomy): Eukaryota > Metazoa > Chordata > Aves > Passeriformes > Passeridae > Onychostruthus > Onychostruthus taczanowskii. The sequence goes on along the minus strand of NW_024507105.1, from coordinate 285,215 downwards.
GCACTAGGGGATGGAAAAGACTCCTCCTTGGGCCAGCTGGGGATGGAAAAGGCTCCTCGTGGGGCACCAGGGGATGGAAAAGGCCACCAGGGGCTTCCAAAGGCTCCTCTTGGGCCAGCTGGGGATGGAAAAGGCTCCTCCTGGGCTACCTGGGGATGGAAAAGGCCACCTGGGGCTTCCAAAGGCTCCTCTTGGACCACCTGGGGATGGAAAAGGCTCCTCGTGGGGCACTAGGGGATGGAAAAGACTCCTCCTTGGGCCAGCTGGGGATGGAAAAGGCTCCTCCTGGGCCAGCTGGAGATGGAAAAGGCTCCTCCTTGGGCTACCTGGGGATGGAAAAGGCCACCAGGGGCTTCCAAAGGTTCCTCTTGGACCACCAGGGGATGGAAAAGGCTCCTCGTGGGGCACCAGAGGATGGAAAAGGCTCATCCTGGGCCAGCTGGAGATGGAAAAGGCTCCTCCTTGGGCTACCTGGGGATGGAAAAGGCTCCTCGTGGGCCAGCTGGGGATGGAAAAGGCTCCTCCTGGGCCACCAGGGGCTTCCAAAGGCTGAAAAGGCTCCTCGTGGGCCACCAGGGGATGGAAAAGGCCACCAGGGGCTTCCAAAGGCTCCTCTTGGGCCAGCTGGGGATGGAAAAGGCTCCTCGTGGGCCACCAGGGGATGGAAAAGGCCACCAGGGGCTTCCAAAGGCTCCTCTTGGGCCAGCTGGGGATGGAAAAGGCTCCTCGTGGGGCACCAGGGGATGGAAAAGGCCACCAGGGGCTTCCAAAGGCTCCTCTTGGGCCAGCTGGGGATGGAAAAGGCTCCTCCTGGGCTACCTGGGGATGGAAAAGGCCACCTGGGGCTTCCAAAGGCTCCTCTTGGACCACCTGGGGATGGAAAAGGCTCCTCGTGGGGCACTAGGGGATGGAAAAGACTCCTCCTTGGGCCAGCTGGGGATGGAAAAGGCTCCTCGTGGGGCACCAGGGGATGGAAAAGGCCACCAGGGGCTTCCAAAGGCTCCTCCTGGGCCACCAGGGGATGGAAAAGGCTCCTCCTTGGGCTACCTGGGGATGGAAAAGGCCACCAGGGGCTTCCAAAGGCTCCTCTTGGACCACCTGGGGATGGAAAAGGCTCCTCCTGGGCCAGCTGGAGATGGAAAAGGCTCCTCCTTGGGCTACCTGGGGATGGAAAAGGCTCCTCGTGGGCCAGCTGGGGATGGCAAAAGCTCCTTCTGGGCCAGCTGAGGATGGAAAAGGCTCCTCTTGGACCACCTGGGGATGGAAAAGGCTCCTTCTGGACCACCAGGGGATGGAAAAGGCTCCTCGTGGGCCAGCTGGGGATGGAAAAGGCTCCTCCTGGGCCACCAGGGGCTTCCAAAGGCTCCTCTTGGGCCACCAGAGGATGGAAAAGGCTCCTCGTGGGCTACCTGGGACTGGCAAAGGCCACCAGGGGTTTCCAAAGGTTCCTCTTGGACCACCAAGGAATGGAAAAGGCTCCTCCTGGGCTGTCTGGGGATGGCAAAGGCTTCTCCTGGGCCACCAGAAGATGGAAAAGGCTCCTCCTGAGCTACCTGCAGATGGAAACGGCCACCAGGGGCTTCCAAAAGCTTCTCCTGGGGCATCTGGGGCTTCCAAAGGCTCCTCCTGGGCTACCTGGGGCTGGCAAAGGCCACCAGGGGCTTCCAAAAGATCCTCTTGGACCACCAAGGAATGGAAAAGGCTCCTCCTGGGCCACCTGGGACTGGCAAAGGCCACCTGGGACTTCCAAAAGCTCCTCCTGGGCCACCAGGGTCTTCCAAAGGCTCCTCCCGGGCCAGCTGCAGCCAGGGGACGGCACAGCCCCAGGGAGGCTCTGCTGGGGCGGCCAGAGGGACAAGGACGAGGTCAGAAGGGAATTGTCCTGGAGAGCAGGAAAATGAACGGGAGAGAAAGCAAATCCTGGGCTGGTTTGGGTGGGAAGGGACCCCTGGAGGCATCCGGGACATCCCCAGGCAGGGAGTGAGAGGGGTCTGGAATAATTCCAGCCTGGGATCCCTGGATGGGTGGGAAAGCTCCAGGATCACCCTCGGGTTGGGATCTCCTGGGTGCAGAGGGTGAAGAGTCCCTGCCCTCACTGATTTTTTTTTTTTTTTTTTTTGTTATTTTCCTGATTTTCTGCGGTTTTTTTCCTGGTTCAAATCCTTCCCGTGCCGGGTTCTGGCTGCCAGGCCAAAGAGGAATTTTGGGAAGGAGGAGAAATTCCCGTCAAGCCCAGGGAAAAGGGAGCAGGGTCTGGTTCTCAGCTCCGCTTCCAGCAGGAGGAAAATCGGGATGGAATCCTGAATTTCATCACGGAATCCACAACCCCCTTCCCACCAGCACATCCAGGGACTGCGGGAGCAGCAGGGCCGGGAATGGGATCTTAATTAAGGTTAATTAAAGGTTGCCTTGTCCAGGGCGAGGGAGACCCTGTGTGGAGAGCGGGAGCAGCACAGCCCCGGCTGGGAGCGGCGGAGCCGGGGCTCGCCTGGGGAGGACACCTGGAATGTCCGGCAGCTCCCAAAATTCCGGGCGAAAAATCCGAAAAATAAAAAAAAAAATAAATTTTTTTCGGGGGGATGAAATTTCTGCCCAAACCCCGCGTAATCGCAGGTTTAATCAAGCAAAACCCAGGTTTAATCTGTCAAATTGAGGTTTTTTTTCCTGTTTTGGATTTCTCATTAAAAGGATGGGAGTGGGAGAGAGGGAGCAGCGAAGAGGTTTTATCAGGAATAAAATATTTGGCTTCAATTTAAAAAAAAAAAAGATTAATTCTATTGTGTTTCTGGATTTTAAATAAAAACCTGATTTTTTTTTAATTTTTTTTTTTTCTGAGAAAGATCAGTTTGAACAAGAAACTGAAGATTTTGGGTGCGTGGAAGAGCCTGGAAAAGCACCAAAAAACCCCCAATTCTTTCTCACCTCACTCCCAAAATGAACATTTCCTGTGGGGAAGAAGGAGGAAAAGGGAAATTCCCACCCGCTGCCACAATTCCCACAAGGAGAGGAAACCAAACCCCGGGAGAAACAAAACGCCGGGAATTAAACCCAACTCGGAGCCCTTTGTCCTCCCTTGGGAATTCCCAGGGATTGAAGGAATTCCCAATTCCCGAGAGGTTCTGGGGGGGGATACCCGGCATTTTTAACCCTTTAGTGCCCCCGCCGCAGTGGGGAGCGGGGCTCAGCGCCGGCGGCTCCTGCGCGGTGACCTCGGGGACAATCGGAGCCTCCGCGGTGACACAGATCCCGTTCCTGACCCATTTCCCTGGGGAGCGCCGGGAGAGCCTCGGCAGGGTTTTAACCTGGATAACTCCGGGAATCCCGGGAAAAGGGGTCAGGGCTCAGCAGGGCTCCGGCCCCGGCCTGGAGCGGGACAGAGGCTCCCGGTAAATACCCACTGAATTCCCGGTAAATTCCCGGTAAATTCCCACTGAATTCCCAGTAAATTCCCTGTAAATTCCCACTGAATTCCCGGTAAATTCCCACTGAATTCCCGGTAAATTCCCACTGAATTCCCGGTAAATTCCCACTGAATTCCCAGTCAATTCCCTATAAATTCCCAGTAAATTCCTTGTAAATTCCCTGTAAATTTGCACTAAATTCTCTGTAAATTCTCACCAAATTCCCTGTAAATTCCCACTAACCTCCCAGTAAATTCCCTGTAAATTCCCAGTAAATTCCTTGTAAATTTACACTAAATTCCCTGTAAATTCCCACTAAATTCCCAGTAAATTCCCTGTAAATTTCCTATTAATTTCCCTGTAAATTCCCACTAAATTCCCAGTAAATTTCCTGTTAAATTCCCGGTAAATTCCCTTTAAATTCCCACTAAATTCCCTGCAAACTCCCACTAAACTCCCAGTAAATTCCCAGCCAATTCCCCAGTCAACAAAACCCCACTGAGACACCAACAGCGGGATCAGGACGGGAATCAAGAGGGAAAAGCAGGAATTCCCCGAACCAATCCCAACCTTTTCCAGGTTTGGGGTGGCTAAACCGGAGTTCTTCGCAGGAGCCAGGAGGGAGCAAACCCGGCATTCCCGAGCTCCCGGGCTCTGCCTCACCCCAGTGTTGGTGTTAAATAAACTCTTTCTGGAATGATCGCCGTCATTATTGGCTGATAATTGCCCGGAATCCTAATCCCGGATCCAAAATCGCTTCCGAACGGTGCCAGGTCACTGCAGCGCCGCAGGAAAACCAAATCCTTTCCTGCTCTGCAGAACTCCGGTCACATCCCGGGCTTTGAGGAGCTCCGAACCCAGATTGCCCTGGAAAATATTGGGGAAAATCTTAAATAAATCAGGGAGTTCCACCCCAGGGAGGATAAATTGTATTTCAGCCTCATGAACATCCTCCAAACCCGGGTTTCTCTGGAAAATACGGGGAAAAGTCAGGAGATTCTCCCAGGAGGAGGAGGATAAGTTGAGTTCCTGCACCCCAAGTGAGGGATCAGGGAGGGACCCCGAGCTCAGCTCCAGGGACCAGCTCTGAGCTCCCGGGGTGAATCCAAGCCCCGAATCCAGGGAATTTCGCCCTCCTGGGCAGCCGGGGCTGTGTCAGCAGCAGGACGAGTCCTGGCGTGAGGTGACAGCGCCGTGTCCCCGTGACATCAGCGCGGGCCCACGGAGCCGGTCCTGCCACGTGTCCCCGCCTTGCGACAGCGCCAGCGCCCCGCGGGGGCACCGGGCACGCCCGGGCACCGGGGGTGGCACCGGGGACAGCGCTGGCCCGGATCGGCCCGGGTCGTCCCGCTCAAAGCCGGGATTCGCTCCCCAACCCCTTCCCAAAGCCCGGGGCTGGTCCTGGGGGACACCTCGGGAGCTGGGGTCACCCCAGGCCGAGGTGACAAAGGGAAATTGTCCCCAAAAGCCAGGCCGGGGCTGGGGTGTCCTTCGGGGCTCTGCTCGCGGCTTTGCTTTCTTTGTCCTTGGTTGTGGTGGAGAATCCGCAGATTTCCTGGGAATTTCCTGGGAATTCAGCTCCTCAACCCCCCCAGACCCCGGCCCCCGCCCCCCTGGAGGTCTCTTTGTTGTGGCCCCACCTGGCCCCGGCCCCGCTCCCGTCGCGATTGTCCCGGGACACTCCCGGGGGTCACCCGGGTCACCTGGGCGGGCACGGGGGGCGGCCCCGGCCAGGTGAGGTTTCGGGGCCGCCTTTGATGCCGGAATTCCAGCCCGGCTCTCCCGGGATGCTCCCCCCAGCTGGCCCTGGCAGGTTTCTCTCTTTAATTTTATTTTTTTTTTAACCTTTCTTTGTTAATTACCCAATTTTCGGAGGCCCTGCTGGGAGCAGCAGCGGGAAGTCATTGTCACCCCCGGTGTCCCCCTGGCTCCTTTTGCAGCAAAATTCCCAGTTTTCCATTGATTTACGGACTTTAAGCCCTCCCAGCACGGGGTGGGGGTCCAGGATGGTTCTGGGGGGTCGCTCCCAGCCCGGGGTGTTTTGGGATCCCGAGGGAATGGGTGAATCCCGAAGTGGGAATCTCTCAGTGAGCCCTGGCTGGATCCTCCCGTGGATCCCGAGGGAGGGATCCCAACCCTTCCCAGCCTTTCCCGGGATCAGGGAAAGCTCGGCTGAGTCCAAGGGAGCCGGGACAGATCGGGAATCCCGGCCGGGCTGGGAAAAGCAGGAAGAGCTCCTCGGGAAGGAGCAGGGACGGGGCAGAGCGGCCCAAAATCCCCAAAGGGATCGGGATTTGTCCCAGCAGAGGGACAGGAGCTCCCGGGCTCCCTCGGGCACCCAGAGCCGCCCCTGGAGCGCCCTTCTCCAGCCGGGAATGCCGCAGGGAGCCTCCCGGAGGAGCCCGAGGTGTGGAATCCCCATCCAGGTGTTTCCCTCCTTTCCCGATCCCTCGGCTCGGGATTTCCACAGGGATGGGAACATCCCGCCGGGAACGGGCCCGGGAATGCTCCGGGAATGCTCTGGGAATGATCTGGGAATGATCCGGGAATGTTCTGGGAATGCTCCGGGAATGTTCTGGGAATGCTCAGCGCCCTTTTCCAGGCCCACCGGGGCTGGAATTCCACGGGCTGGAAGAATTCCCTCGTGTCCCTGAGCCCGCGCGCGGAATGACGGAAACTTCCAGGGAGAAATTTAAGCATTTAATCATTTAATAATTTAATAATTTCATCATTTCATCATTTCCAGGGAGAAGCCGAAGGGGCTTTGAAAAGCCCCAAATCCCTGAGCTGGGCCGGGGAAGGAAGAACCGGGCCGGGGGAGGCAGAGGCGGGCCGGCGGGAGGCAGAACCGGGCTGGGAGAGGGTAGAACCGGGCCAGGGGAGGGAGAACCGGGCCGGGGGAGGCAGAACCGGGCCCGGGGAGGCAGAGCCGTGCCGGGAGAGGGTAGAACCGGGCCGGGGAGAGGCAGAGCCGGGCCGGGGGGAGGAAGAACTGGGCCGGGGGAGGCAGAACCGGGCCGGGGGAGGGAGAACCGGGCCGGGGAGAGGCAGAACCGGGCCGGGGGAGGCAGAGCCGGGCCGGGGGAGGCAGAGCCGGGCCGGGGGAGGCAGAGCCGCCTTTAATCCCGCAGCGGCAGCGGCGGCGGCGCGGGGCTCGCAGCGCTGAGTGTGTAGCCCTGGGACAGGCGCGATGCCTTTGATTTCTTGGCAGGTTTGGGGTGGGAGGATTTCATCAGAAAACACGGGAGGCTCCAGTCCTGCCCTGGAACAGCCTCCGGACATTCTGGCCACGGCAGCAGCCAAGGGAGGCACCGCCTGCTCCAGGAGTTTCAAGGAAGCTTTCCCGGGCCGGGAGCTTTGCCCAGCTTGCAGAATCCTTGGCTCCAGCCGGATCCTCCATCCAGGCAGAGGCTGAGAGGTTCCTGCAGGTAAATTCAGCCTCCCTGCCCCCTCCTGGGATGCAGCAGGAACCTGCACGTCCCGGGAAGTGCGGTCGCCACCCAGATTTCCAGGATGGAGCCTCAGCTCCACCACGAGGAGCATTCCCCTGGATCCAGGCCCTGGCACGGAGAAACACGAAAAGGGGGAATTTCTGGTTGGGTCAGGGAGCTGGGGATGCACCAGGGAGGGATCCTCGGGGTCTTTGGCCTTTGCACAGGATTTCATCAGAAAACACGGGAGGCTCCAGTCCTGCCCTGGAACAGCCTCCGGACATTCTGGCCACGGCAGCAGCCAAGGGAGGCACCGCCTGCTCCAGGAGTTTCAAGGAAGCTTTCCCGGGCCGGGAGCTTTGCCCAGCTTGCAGAATCCTTGGCTCCAGCCGGATCCTCCATCCAGGCAGAGGCTGAGAGGTTCCTGCAGGTAAATTCAGCCTCCCTGCCCCCTCCTGGGATGCAGCAGGAACCTGCACGTCCCGGGAAGTGCGGTCGCCACCCAGATTTCCAGGATGGAGCCTCAGCTCCACCACGAGGAGCATTCCCCTGGATCCAGGCCCTGGCACGGAGAAACACAAAAAGGGGAAATTCTGGTTGAGTCAGGGAGCTGGGGATGCACCAGGGAGGGATCCTCGGGGTCTTTGGCCTTTGCACAGGGTCAGAATATCCCAGCAGGGAGGGACCCACAGGGATCATGGAAATGAACTCCCAGCTGTGAATCAGAACTGATCCCTCCAGCCCAGGCCGTGGATCCGGGCAGGAAAACACCCTGGCCCGTGTCCCACGGGGATGGAGCTTCACGTGTCGGGATCCAGGCAAACCCTCCCTGGCTCGTGCCCTTGGGCTGACTCAGACTTCCCTCAGTCCCTGCTCCCCAGCCCCTCTGGAATCATCAGCATCCTCAGGGAGCCGGGGAGACCCAGAGGCTGCTCAGAGTGACCCAAAATTCCTGGGATTTCCTTTTCCCAGGAAAAATGTTCCGTGCTGGGCACTGCAACGTGGACTGGGCCATGGGAAGCCGTGGATGCTGCTCCTGTTGGGATTCTGCTCCCTTTGGGATTGTGTTCCTTTGGGATTCTGATCCCACTGGGGTTCTGCTCCCTTTGGGATTGTGTTTCTTTGGGATTTTGTTCCTTTGGGATTCTGCTCCCACTGGGATTCTGCTGCCTTTGGGATTGTGTTTCTTTGGGATTCTGATCCCACTGGGGTTCTGCTCCCTTTGGGATTGTGTTTCTTTGGGATTTTGTTCCTTTGGGATTCTGCTCCCACTGGGATTCTGCTCCCACTGGGATTCTGCTCCCTTTGGGATTCTGCTCCCATTGGGATTCTGTTCCTCTGGGATTCTGGCAGTGCCCCCCCGTGCCCCCCACAGCTGGGGGAGGTCTGAACAAGTCCAGGCGTCCATCTCCAGGGAAATCCAACTAAACCAGGCTGGAAGTGGAGCTGACACAAAACTCCCTCCTCAAACCCCTGGAAAAGCTGGAAAAGTCCGAGCCTGCCTCCAGAACCCAGGCTTGGCCCCAGCCCCGTCCGTGCTGCTGGAAAAGCTCCCTGGGCTGGCCTGGATTTTCCATGAGCTCTGCAGGGCTCGGGATGCCTCATCCCAGCTGCCTCAGAGCCCAGGAACCCCCACAGCTGGGGGAGGTCTGAACAAGTCCAGGCGTCCATCTCCAGGGAAATCCAACTAAACCAGGCTGGAAGTGGAGCTGACACAAAACTCCCTCCTCAAACCCCTGGAAAAGCTGGAAAAGTCCGAGCCTGCCTCCAGAACCCAGGCTTGGCCCCAGCCCCGTCCGTGCTGGAAAGGCTCCCTGGGCTGGCCTGGATTTTCCATGAGCTCTGCAGAGCTCGGGATGCCTCATCCCAGCTGCCTCAGAGCCCAGGAAGGCTCCTGGCTCCCAGTCCTGGCGTGTCCCCATTCCGGGATGTGACACAGCTGTCACCTGGGGCTGACCCCGCCGGCCCCTGGGCTGGCTGCAGCCACGGGAGCCGGGAATTCCTGCACGGAGAGGATCCCGGGAAGATCCAGGGCTGCCGGGGGCTGGGAATGGCCCCGGTGCCTTCCCTGGCACAGGAGCAGGCACTGCTGGTGGCTTTGGCTCTTCCAGGGCTGAAATGGCCGGGGATGAGAGTGGCACCAGGAGGGGACACCCCGAGGGTGCCAGGGGCTGGCAGCTGTCCTGGCTCTGCTCCAGCACAGGGGATCTGGCTCTGGGCACGGGCAGGGGCACTGAGGCGGTGGCACCGAGGTGGTGGCACCAAAGCGGGGGCACTGAGGTGGTGGCACGAAGGCAGTGGCACCGAGGTGGTGGCACCAAGGCAGGGGCACCAAGGTGGTGGCACCAAGGTGGTGGCACCAAGGCAGGTGGCACCAAAGTGATGGCACCAAGGTGGTGGCACCAAGGTGATGGCACCAAGGTGGTGGCACCAAGTTGGTGGCAACAAGGTGGTGACACCAAGGTGGTGGCACCAAGGCAGTGGCACCAAGGTGATGGCACCAAGTTGGTGGCACCCCTCCCTCCAGGCCCCTCCTGTGTGGGACCCCTGGGATCTCCCAGTCCAGAGCAGGTTGGGAATTCCTCCTGGAGTTTCCCAAACATCCCCAGAGGGGATTTGGAGGCCGGGCAAAGCCGGGCGGGGCTGTCCCCATGTCCCCTTGGAGTGACCCCAGCAGGGACCTGCAGCTCCCCCGAGCTGCCCACAGCCACATTCCCTGATCCCAATAAAACCTTGCCCTTCCCACCCAGAGCCTGGCAAAGGAGGAGCTCCGAGCTGCAGGTGCCCGAGCAGGATGGGAGGCAGGAGGGAGGAGCCGCTCCGGGAACTCCGGGAACTTTGGGAACGTGTTTTTCCAGAGGTTACCCAACCCTGCCTGGCTCAGAGGCCTCTGGCTCCCCCGTGGGTTGCCCAGGATTTTGACAAGGAGAAGGAAATGGGAGTGTTGGTGCCGTAAATTGAAATTCCATGGGGGAAATGTTCACAGGGAGTTGTGGCAGGAATAAAGGGAAAGCTGCAGGGAAGGGGGGAAAGTTCCCACCACTGGGAGGGGAATCTGGGCCCCACATCCAGATCCCACGGGAAACAGCTGGGAAATCCTTTTCCTTGGGGACATCATGGGGGTTTGTCCCCTCCTCTTCCAGCTCAGCCAGCCCCAAATTCCTGCTGTGCAAACCACGAGACTTTGGAGCAGCTCGGGAAAGGGGCGGGAAGGAGAGAGCCCAGAGAGGGACCAGGAGGATCTTCAGCCACTGTGGGAGGAAAGGATGGGATGGGAGCAGGGATGGATGGATGGATGGATGGATGGATGGATGGATGGATGATGGATGATGGATGGATGGATGATGGGTGGGAGAGATGGATGGAATGGATGATGGATGGATGGATGGATGGATGGATGGATGGATGGATGGATGATGGATGGATGATGGATGATGGATGGATCCATGGATCCATGGATGGATGATGCATGGATCCATGGATGGATGGATGATGGATGGATGGATGGATGGATGATGGATGGATGATGGATGATGGATGGATGGATGGATGGATGGATGGATGGATGGATGA